>NC_138222.1:68079494-68147314 GCF_964197995.2 Scardinius erythrophthalmus | reverse complement strand
TAATAAATAAATGATATGTAATCAGTGTTTCCCCTATAATTTTTTCCAGCAGCGGTGCTGTTACGTGCCGGAGGCTGTTACCAAGCCGCGCTCGGCGGTCCGGGGGCATGTTCCCCCGGAAGATTTTTTTTTTCTGCAAATAACCCCTTAAACCATTACTTCTGGCAAGTTATGTGGATAGAAATGGACATTTTGAGACATACAAATTTGACATACCATCAACAGAAGGCATGATTATTGCAGCACGAACCTTGAACTGGTCAGAAACAGGATTAAGACAGGATTATCATGTTTTTCTTTTGTATTTGTAGCCTAATATTGTGAAATATTATTAGGGGGAGACCGGGGATGGTTGTAACAATTTTGACCTTTCTGTCTATAGCTTGTAGTACTTTGAAGTCAGTGTGTTCAAAATTTGATCCAAACTAGTTACAAGTGTCTGCTATTAAATGACATAGCTATTATCTTTGCAACAGAAAATGCATGGTATGTTCACTCAAAAATCGCTGAAAAAGATGCTTTCCAACAGGTGTTTTACCATTCGTTGTAAAACTGTGGATCTATTTTTCCAAACGTCTCACACTCGTAGATTCTTCCGTTGAGAGCTTGAATTATAGACACTCCAGCCCAGTTGGTGGCGATAATGCACCTTTGCCAATTGCAAGCAAACCACTGGCATTTCATTGAATACACAGAAGAAGCAGAAGAAGAAGTGGCGGAGTAATACCGTACCTCACACAGCTCTTTCAATACAAGTCAATGGAGTTGGACAAAAACTACGATAAAACCTGTTGGAATGCATCATTTTCAGCGATTTTTGAGTGAACATACCAGTGAACACCCCTGACCACTCGGTGAGTTTCACGTCTTTGTAAATGAAAGTTTAATGTGTTTTAGGAATGAATGTTCGAGTGCACATAGACATCCATTGTGGGGGTGGGGGGGAAAGCGAAATAAACCTAAAATTCTCGGAACAGCAGCATGTGTCCAAATTTTAATCTTACCCGTTCTATTTCATCAGATACGATCTGTAAACAGGGCTTTAAGTGTAAAATACCGAACTTGTCCTTTAAACTTGTCCGATCAAACCAGCGTTTTACTTCAGGTGAACTGTCTCATATGGAGGGCTCTGAATTATACTGAATGTGCATCACATGGTTGTGAATCTCCGCCCCCTTTTTTCTCCACTCAATCAACCCTCACCGCCCGCCTCCCTTTCTCCCAGATCATTTTACTGTAAATAGAATAGAATAGAATATAATATGTATTTGTCATTGTAACAGGTACAACGAAATTAAGTAAACAGGGAAAGCACTGAGCCGCTGCAACTGCGTGCGCGCGCCATCTTCGCCAATAAGAATTGTAGGGTTATTTAGGCTATTTTTATTACACCTAAACACCTCACATTTAAATAATAATAATATATAAATAATAATAATATATAAATATATAATAATAAATTGCAGTGACAAACACCTATAAGACAAAGACCTACTTTTTCCGGTTGGAATCCGAAGTGCAGATCAACTGTAACCATAGACAGTATAAGAAATGGACACAGCGACCCCATATACTTCAACGGAGAAAGTTGAAGTCAAATAGAAGCTCTCTCTTCCTGATGGTCGAGCGACTGCGCAGAGTCACACTGAGCTTGACGACGTAGATGTGACGTGAGCAACCCGTCTGTCTTCTAGCAGCTGTGCCGAGAGAAATCTGAATCATTCCCTTCCGAAACTTGCAGAGACGAAGAGTGTGAGTAGGAGCTGTCCATGAGCTGGGAGCAGGAGACACTTTTGCCAAGTATTCTGATAAATTTTTTTGTCACTTTGCCTCCACGTCCCCCCGATCGCCCGTCAGCTTCTCCTCCTGTCCATACGGTAATCTCTCTACTGTGCGACAGAGAGTCGCGTGGTTATGACGCAATCGTTAGCCTATTTTTACAAGAACTGCTTCTACGGGGCCATAACGTAAGATACAAGGTAATGGAGCCTATTATACATTGTCGTGTGTCTTTAGAAATAAATAATGGACAAATGGAGTCTTTAAACGCCTCAGATGTAAAGTAAATCGCTGTCAAAGTGACGCCAAAATGAATGGGAGTCAATGGAATGCTGACAGCAGGTGATGGTCTGCTAACCAATGGCGGCGCCCGGGAGTGGTACGCTTTTCGGGCGCTGGATTACCCCCCTGACTGTAGCGGCTAATATTCCCACAACCCATTGCGCGTTGGACGAGGATTCGGTTATAACTACAAACACTAATAAAAAAGTGTTTAAAACTACAAACAAGCATGGCGGATATGCGCAAGCCCCACGGCTAATTAGAGAGGTTTAGATTAAGGGGTTTGAGTGACTAATAATCAGTATCTAACCGGACAATAATATATTTATTCAACGTTATTCACATTATATTTCCTCTGCAACAACATTGTGAACTTTTGCAACTTACATTTGTTTGGCCATTAATCAAAGAACAAAATACAAAGAGACAATCACTTGCTGATCTTGTTTTGTAACTTTAATTGAAAGCATTAATCTGTATTACATTTTTACAATAAAAACTATCCAGTATTATTTGACATTTCATTACTTTAATTTCGGTAGTATTTCTTACCTGAAAACTAGATCCACCTAAAAAACTTAAACTTTAAATATTTGTCTCTTTATTCTATTGTAATTATTTGTGCTATCATTTGCAATTTATTTATTTGTTCTTATTTTATAAATGACTGTTTACTAGATTTAAATAAAGCCTCCCTGTGCTGTGTAAACAAAATTACCCAAATTATAAAAAATTATGAGATAATAACAAATAATCTGTATGCCTGTATATATGACAATATTCCCTGTGGTATCGAATAGCGAAATTTTTCAAGGTATCGAAGTTGGAAATTCCTGTATCGTGACACTACAGACATGTTGATCTGTCTTTTCATCTATCTCTTTTTCAATGCAGAGTCGCTTTCTGATAAAACCTGCAATTGCTGAAAGAGTTTACAAAAGTTTATCTGGGTCAAGGGCCCAGATAAAACAAACACCGATCACCATAACGGTGTCCTCAAACAAAACATTTTCAACCAAACATCAACACCTAAAAACCTCTGTTAAACTCAATAAGAACTTCTGTAGATGTATGACAGTAATAAAGTCAGTCTGGTTAGTAATAAGTGAAGCTGATAATGCTGTTGGTGGAGTTGTTTAATCCTCCTCTGCTGAGATCTTGAGAGATTTAATGTCGTCTTTTATCTTCTGTTGATTTCATCTAAAGCTGACGTGGCTTGAAGTCATTGTAGTTTCTGTTCTTGTTGTTTCTCTTTCCTTCAGTGATTCAGCTTGTCAACAGCAGATGCTTGAATGTTTCAGGAACATCATACTAACTTTTAAATGACATTCTATCGACATTAAGGAAACTGGACGTATTTATGTTCTTGGAACGTTACAAATCAACGATCCTAGAATATTGAGTTGTTGATAAAAAAATTAAGTTAAGAGAATGTTTCAGGAACATCACACTATCCTTTTAAGAACATTCCACGAATATTAAGAAAAATTTCCATAACCAAAACAGAATGTTTGGAAAACGTTCTTGGAGCAAAAATGTGTTTGCTGGGATGTTAAGAGATGTGTTATATGACTTAACTGGCAGTGAACCAAGGGCAATCAGTCAGTCTTTCCAAATTTAAATTAGACTGATCTACCTTTTAATGTAACTGACCTTAAAAGTTATGACCAGTCTTGAAGAAAACAAAAATAGATGAACTATTTTATAACTTCTAAGACTATGTAATTTGTTACATTTAAATAGTGCTTTTCTGTGTACTCAAATCGCTTTACTAGCCTAAAGCCGGGGACTCACTTAACGACTGTAAGGCCGATTATGAATGTAATTTCATACTCTGACTCATGCCCAAATGGTCAGAGACAGTTGCGTTCAGTCGGTGTTCACAGTCGGTGTTTAAAATCTGCTCCAGTCATTGGAAACAGTCTGTAAGTGTGTTCAGTTCAGTCTTAGAACGTTTCAGCTAGTCATTAAATGTGTCCCCGGTATTAGCAGTTTAACCGGCCATTTGCCTCAATGGCTCCGGCTTTAGTTAGTGCTGTTAAGTCTAGCTTTTAGTCTGCTTTTAGCTTTTAGTCTGTGCTGTTGGGTTGCTGGTGTGATTTATTTATTTATTTTTGTCTTTTTTTATTGCAAATCAATAACTTCTATTATTTGTTCTAATCCAAAATAAGCTACACACGCACATAAATTAAATATAAACATTATACAAAACATATTAAAGCGTCATCTCTGTTTGAAATCTGCAATTGCAGTTATTCACGGAATTATCAAATTTACCTGCGTTGTGCCTCTGCACGGCACAGCGCGGATGAATCCCAACTGAAAAATTTGAGAGAACATCATATAAGCTGACTTCATTAATGTTATTTTTCCTAAAGGTTTTTGTTTGACCTCACCATTATGGTGATCAGTGTCTCTCTGGTTGGGCACTTGAAACTTCATTTCTATCATTGTAAATCTTTATCTATTGATGCAGTGATGCAACAAGGAATCAGTCATTTGGTTTCAAAAGAAGGGAAGTAATAAATAGTTTGCTTTTATTAAAAGGTGACCTAACTTCCAACTAAATCATTAACTAGTCTATTTTTCATGTTGAAGAATGATTTAAAATAAAATAAAAATATTGGCAACTCTTATGTCATGAAGACTGTGTGAAACTTTGAATTGTGTCGATATAATCCCTCTATATTTGTGACAGTATCATGCAAATTATCATATTTGAGTCACACATAGACTTCAACATTCAGCATGCAAAACACAACAATGGTAGCAATTACATTTTATTTATTATTTATTCTTTTTTAGTTACTAGAACTCTTGTGTAAGTTAACTATTCTAACTAAGCATTTGTCAGTACAACATACTATTCCTATTTCACTTTACTTGGTTTGTTTAAGCCAATCGGTTTGCATGCTTTTTTTTAAGTAAGTCTATAACTAATTACATTTTGCAGTGCAGTTACATTCATATATCGGGTGTTCAGGGTTAAAAAATGGGACATATTTTAGTTGTATGTACTGGATAAATATACAGTACAGTGTAGTAAAATCATTCTTGAACAGGATACACAATCCAAGTTAAATAAAAATACATATATTGTCAGCAGTTATCATTGATTGAAAATAATTTGAATGATCCTTCAGATGTACCACTATATTGATCAAATTACCAGGTGTTCATTGATAAAGTGAAACTATAATGCCCATACATGTACACGGATAAGTTTAGCTAATTACTTATGCATATTTATATGGAATGATTCATCCAATTATATGAACCATGTCAGGATAATGAATTTAAAGCAGGAAAAATTACATAAATCAATTGAAGAATAAAAAAATATCTGCTTGAAAGATTCAGTCTGTGTATCCAGATTAATGTTTATTAGCACAAAACCTGTAAATAAAACATAAATATTGATTAAATCATATATACAGTAGTTTATCTCTGTGATCATGAAATTATTTAGTGTTTGGGTAGTCCATTTGCATAAATGCTTATATATATAATAACATTATTGTTTATAATCATTAACATGAACTAAACCTAATGATCATGTGCATGATATATACAGCATTTTTAAAATGTTTTCTTAGTAAAATTATTTACATTGTTCAACATTTTATGCAAATAATATATTACGTAAATAATCTGTTTTAATTAGTTCATAGTTTTTGTTGTCTATGTAGGAAAATATGAACAGATGTCCACACATACTTTCAGAAATAAAGCTGCTCTGTACTAAAGTAAGTGTGACAGGTTTACCTTGTTGGTTCTTTCTCCTTGTGCGTCACTTCCTGGTACGGGAGTCTCGTCCAGGACAGTTTAACGTCAGAAACCGAACTCAACCCCAGAGCGGACTACAGCTAAAACACACCAAAACCAGGTTTAGTTCAGCGTTTCAGGAAACAGACTGACATCAGCACGAGACTCGGACTTGACAAAGACTGAATAGCAAATTTGATTTTTAGTTTTGTTCATTGTTACACATTCAATTCAATTCAATTCAATTCTTATTTATTTGCATAGCACTTTTCACAATACACATCATTTCAAAGCAACTTTACAGAAAGTGCATGAGTCCATATTACAATTTAGAGTGTTCTGTTATCAGTGGTAACTTATGGATAGTGTAGTACTAACTAATGTATTTCAGAAATGTACATATACAAAGTCATATTTATCTAAAAGTAATGAATACTTGTTTGTTAACAAATGATTATGACATTTAGAAAATATGACATTGGCGCATGTTGATTGGAATTCAACATTATCAACAACAACAACAGCAACAACAGGAAGTGTCATCATAATTTCGATTTTCTCTCTAACTCTTCAATCTGCTTGTTTTCTTACCTGATGGAGAAATGTGTTGTTCAGTGCAGCTGCATCAACACCGGAGGCTAATTCCATCCTCAGAAATGTTTTTTTCCTATAAACTGGAAAACGAAAAATAACAACACTGGTTTAAAAACAAAAAAATTATGTGGTGAAGGAAATACTACAGAAACAACTATTGTAATTTCTACTTGAATTAAGTTAGTTAAAGCAAGAATTTTAACAAAGTCAATTCTATATTAGTACTCAATTTTAGATTTGACCTGTTCCATAAACCTCCACCTCACTCAGCGTGAGAAAAGTATTGATTTTAGGAAGGAACATGTTGACGTAACGGCCGCCCATTCCACCGCACGAGAAACTGACAGTGCCACCTGCTGGAACGGGCAAAGAAACAACAGCACATCTGGAGAGAGAGAAAGAAAGAAACCACGAGACATCAGGTGACCTGCTCAAATCGCGATCCGAGGACACGCTCAGCGAGTATCTTTAAATCAAATCAAATAAAATTTTATTTATAAAACACATTTAAAATCAACCTTGGTTGGCCAAAGTGCAGTACAGAATAGAAAGAGAGAGAGGATTTAAATTCAGCTAATGTGGAAGCTGTTTTAACATCACCTGGGATTGTCGTTGCCGTTGTTTTCCAGGGAGTTTCCGATGCGGATCTCTACTCCAGTCATGCGGTCCGGACAGCAGTCGGCTCTGTTGGTGATGGCCACCCTGTTAATATAGTAATAATCCAGCAGGTCCAGCCTCCACCACGGGCTGAGCTGGTCTGATGTGACGGAGCAGGACGTGGCTTCACCTGGAGCGTATTTGATGCCGTCGATGGCGTTTCCGGCTCCCCAGAGTGCTCCATACATGCTCGGCTGCACAGCTTTTCCTTTCAATGCCAAATTCTCTAGAAAAGATTTATTCAAAAGATACAGAGGGCCAAGAAGAAATAAGACTGTAATGTGCGAAGTGTCAATAGAACTTTGGCAACACTTTAAAATAAGATTCCATTAGTTAACGACTTGAGTTAACAACTTCTAAAGCATTTATTAATTTAACATTTAGTTTATTTTAAAATCACAAATTCTATGTTAATATTATTTAATGCATCTGAGCTGACATGAATGAAGAGTTGTATTTTTATTAACTACTATCAAACGCATTGCTTGGTTAATGCATTAACTAAAGTGTTCCCAGAACTTTTTACCTTCCAAGTTTTCTGAGCTGCCCTGATTGGAATAGACACCTGTTGCAAAAAAACAAACAAACAAATATTTCCATTGATTTCTAAGAAGCTGAAAAATGTTGTATTTGATTCTTTGAATATTTGCATAAATAATTGCTGAACAGTATCTATAATTTCAGTATCATCTGACTGATGCATGTCATTTATACTCACCAAAAAGTAAAACCAGGTAACCGAGTCCCTCCATCTTGTTTTTAAAGATAAAGGTCACTGGAATAAAGAACATCTTCAGTGAGGACATCATATATTGCAATAATTGAAGTTATAGGTGAGATTCTGCATGTGAGAATGACATTCTGCACCTGTGATGGTCAGATATGAAGAGTTTCTCCATCTTCCCTCTTTATATTCGTCTTTCTCTGCTCATCTTCACCTCTCACGTCAAGACTGATTTACAAAACAAATCTGCCAAAATTTGACTGAGATTGAGAATCTCAGGCGTCAGAAGAGAACAAAAGAAATGCCCGGTACTTCAGATTAATTTTCATACACTTTTTCTTTCCAGGCTTGTCTACATCCATCTAAATGACCGATATATATGAGTTTCCCTCCCTCCATGAGTTTCATTAGTATTTGTTCAGAATAGGATCAATTCCTATTAGGAATCATCTGACATCATTTGAATCATCGTAACCATGCTGTGTTTTCTTATGAGGCATTTTTCATCAATATCTTTTATTATTCAAATATTTTGTTCTGAATGAGATAAAGGTTTGTTGTTAAGTATAGATGGCACAAAATTTGAGAGATTTAGTGAGTCGAAACAGTTTTGATCTAATTTAGAAAATTTCACTTCTTCCAGCTCTTCCAGGGGGACACCGAGACGTTCCCAGGCCAGCGGGAGACATAATCGGTGGAACATGCCTGGAACACTTTCTTGGGAAGGCGTCCAGGAGGCATCTGGAACAGATGCCCGAGCCACCTCAGCTGACCCCTCTCGATGTGGAGGAGCAGCGGCTCTACTCTGAGCTCCTCCCGAGTGCCCGAGCTCCTCACCCTATCTCTAAGGGATCGTCCAGCCACCCTGCGGATAAAGCTCATTTCGGCCGCCTGTATCCGGGATCTTGTCCTTTCGGTCATGACCCACAGCTCATGACCATAGGTGAGAGTAGGGATGTAGATTGACCGGTAAATCGAGAGCTTTGCCATGCAGCTCAGCTCTTTCTTCACCAAGACAGACCGGTACATCGACCGCATTACTGCAGAAGCTGCACCGATCCGCCTGTCAATCTCCCGTTCCATCCTTCCCTCACTCGTTAACAAGACCCAAAGATACTTGAACTCCTCCACTTGAGGCAGGAACTCTCCACCAACCTGAAGTGGGCAAGCCACCCTTTTCCGACTGAGAACCATAGCCTCGGATTTGGAGGTGCTGATTCTCATCCCAGCCGCTTCACACTTGGCTGCAAACCGCCCCAGTGCATGCTGAAGGTCCTGGTCTGATGGGGCCAGCACGACAACATCATCTGCAAAAAGCAGAGACAAAATCGTGTGGTCCCCAAACCTGACACCCTCCGGCCCCTGGCTGTGCCCAGAAAAAAACGGTGACAAAGGGCAGCCCTGCCAGAGTCCAACATGCACTGGGAACAAGTGTGACTTACTGCTGGCAATGCGAACCAAGCTCCTGCTCCGGTCATACAGGGAACGGACAGCCCTTAGCAAAATGCCCTGGACCCCAGGGACACAGTTGAATGCCTTCTCCAAATCCACAAAGCACATGTGGATTGGGTGGGCAAACTCCCATGAATCCTCCAGCACCCTGGAGAGGGTACAGAGCTTGTCCAGTGTTCGACGACCGGGACGAAAACCGCACTGTTCCTCCTGAATCCGGGGTTCTACTATCGGCCGTATTCTCCTCTCCAGTACCCTGGCATAGACTTTCCTGTGGAGGCTGAGAAGTGTGATTCCCCCTGTAGTTGGAACACACCTTCTAGTCCCCCTTCTTAAAAAGAGGGACCACCACCCCGGTCTGCCAGCCCAAAGGTACTGTCCCCGACCACCACTGAGGAGATCCTCGAAGTATTCCTTCCACCGTCCGGTGATATCCCCAGTCGAGGTCAACAGCTGCCCACGTCCACTGTAAACAGTGTTGGTTGGGAATCTCTTTGAGGCCAACCGGTAGTCCTTCTCCATGACCTCACCGAACTCCTCCCAGGCCCAATTTTTTTTGCCTCCACAACCACCCCGGCTGCAGTCCGCTTGGCCTGCCGGTACCCATCAGCTGCCTCAGGCATCCCACAAGCCAGCCAGGCCTGATAGGACTCCTTCTTCAGCTTGACGGCATTCCTTCCTTCCGGTGTCCACCACCGGGTTCAGGGATTGCCGCCTCTACAGGCACCAGAGACCTTACGGCCACATCTCCGAGTGGCCGTATCGACAATGGAGGTGGAGAACATGGTCCACTCGGACTCAATATCTCCAGACTTCCTTCGGGATCCGGTCGAAGCTCCATCGGAAGTGGGAGTTGAAGATCTCTCTGACAGGAGACTCGGCCAAACATTCCCAGCAGACCCTCACAGTACGTTTGGGTCTGCCAAGTCTGTTCAGCTTCCTCCTCCGCCATCGGATCCAACTCACCACCAGGTGGTGATCAGTTGACAGCTCTGCCCCTCTTTTCACTCGAGTGTCCAAGACGTACGGCCAGAGGTCGGATGAAATGAATACAAAGTTGATCATCGACCTCCGGCCTAGGGTGTCCTGGTGCCACGTGCACTGAAGGACAACGTTATGCTTGAACATGGTGTTCGTTATGGACAAGCTGGGTTTGTAGTATGTGTATTTTTTTATATAATAAATGGGCAGACAGGGACAATGCTACAATCAAAGATGCTCGTGTTTGTAGTGTTATTGTGTTATTGACAGTTATTGTGACAACAACGGTATAGTTAAGCCCTGGTAAGTAAACAAATGTTTTCTGTAAACTGGTTTAATAGTTAGGTGAAGTTCGATATCTGGCATTAATTGTGAACTGTGTCATGCTACTTAGCAGATAGCAGTATCTATCTGAACCATAGACTGTAAAAAAAATAGATCTGAACAGATTTTTTTTTTTTTTAAACGGATGAGATTCTGCAGGAATCCTGAAAAACTTGACTCCACAAATGGTGTGATTTTCACAGTCCACGACGCAACAAGTAGGCATTTTTTCTTGACGAGAAATTCTCTGGTTAACACACAATTCAATGGGATGGAATGAACTTTCTGACCCCGACATGCGCACTGCGAACTTAAAATTTTCCTGTGACGTCAACCGTGAAGGGGTCTATTGTCACAAAATTAACAAATTGTTGCTAACTACAGCTATAACCTATATCAAAGGGCGCATCTGAAGCGCTAGGACCGGTCTAGCCTACGGAGGATTGTTCTTGTCATCTGGCAACTGTGACAGCTGCCGATGACGAGCGGGAGAAATACTGGACTTTTTTATATTCAATTGGGTTTTATATTCAAACCGGGCTAAACCGAAAATACATGATCCTGCAGCGCCGGGGCTGAAACAAAAATGACAATAGCCAATTCTGGCTCCATAGCTGTTTACTCAATTAGGCTATATCAAATGAATTATCAGGATGGCAGCTGTCCTCTCGCATCGTTGAGGAGTGGTGATCAGAAACACCTGGTTGCGCAATCAGGAAATCCTATGACGGCTACATGGTGCGTCCTTCGAAGGATGCAGCCTTCACATTGGGACACAGCTATTGTTTTATCTGAATGAGGACGCAGGGTGATTTTTACATAGCAAATATTCTAGGCTACGTGATACAATTTTCAAAGGTCTTGTGAAGAAATAATCAGTATGGGTTTGATGACCTTATTTCAGTGGCATTTCATTTTTTTTTTTTTTTTTTTTTCACAAACCACGCATAAACGTCATTATCTCAAAACTACAAACTTTTACATACATGCTGCTGACATATTATTGTGGCAGAGTTTGTGCTGAATACAGTGTAATCAGACATGTAACAGAAATAAGCACAAATGTCAGAGCATGTCAGAACACCTCAGACCCCAGAGGGTTAAATAGCCAAATCAAGTTTAATAATTTCACTTTATACAATACAAATTGCTTCAAAGCAGCTTCAGAGTTTAACCCTCTGGGGACTAAGCCCTTTTTGGTCCGTTTTCTCTATTTTTACATTTGGGCTTATAAACCATATATAATGGAGATATAACGCCATGTGTTTGGTATCTATGGATTCAGAAGAACCTAAGCTAACATAAGAATGCTTGTAATGTGTTTATAAAGGAAGTATGAGTAAAAAATGTACAATAAACTTAGAGAATTTCAAAAACGAAAATTTTATTTTAGTCATTTATTACTGAAAATCACACCTCACACAACAATAGTGAACAGTTTTTGAACAAAAAATATATTTTTCAAACCCTTTGCTAGACAGATATTTGTAATTGTTCAATCAAAAGTGTAAAGAACAATGAAATAATGAACTTTATATATAGGGTTTTTTCAAAAAGCGTCACTTTCAGGAATCTGTAGGTTCAATTTTCACCTACAACTTTACTCGAATTTTCAGTGTTGATCACCATAAAGTAACTGAAGAACTGATCATCACGTCATCACGTCTTTCTTTGAGCACATTGAGCTGTAAATGAAACGTTCATTACATCATCACAACATCGTTTCCATTTCATGTGTAGTATCCATATTCATTTTAATAAATCCGAAATCTAGTTCAGTTTTCCAGTGTTTCTTGTATGAACACACTCACCGGGCGCAGCTTCCTTCCGCATCACTTCCTGTTCGGGCAGTTGAGACCAGCGCAGCGTCACGTTAGAAATCCCTCTTCTCGCCAGAGCAGATTCCAGCTGAAACAAGCACATTTCTTACAACCGCTCAGATTTCTGTATCTCTCTCTCTCTCTCTCTCTCTCTTTCTCTCTCTCTCTCTCTCTCTCTCTCTCTCTCTCTCTCTCTCTCTCTCTCTCTCTCTCTCTCTCTCTCTCTCTTCTCTCTCTCTCTCTCTCTCTCTCTCTCTCTCTCTCTCTCTCTCTCTCTCTCTCTCTCTCTCTCTCTCTCTCTCTCTCTCTCTCTCTCTCACCCCTGTAAGGAGCTGGACTCTCACTGCGGCTTCAGACAGACTCCAGCTGGACTTCAGTTTGAGCTTCACAAATGTTTGCTTTAAACACGGACCTGAAACACACACACACATGATGTTACTCTCTATCGTTTAGATCAGTGGTTCTGATGGGTCACAGACAGCAGGGGATTTTTAGGATCCCAAAATACATCATTGCATCTTTTGTTTTTGGCATCAAAGGCCGTGTGTCTATAATACCTACACAGTATTCTGGTGCAAATTCATCTGTCACTTTAAATTAAACAGATGCAGCATGGATAGATCCTCAAAAATCATCAACAGAACTTCACAAAGTAAAACAAAATATGACCCACATGACATTAAACACAGGTTCAGTTGCAGTGAGGATGAACATGGTTTAGTGTCGACAACAAATGTGTTTTATCGACTGCTGAGAGCATGTATAATCAATAATAAATAGACATTTTTCAATAGTTTGTTTGATCAGACCTTCTCCATAAACCTCCACCTCACACACAGTGAGAAACCTTGTATCTCCAGGAATGATCAGATTCACATATCGACCCTCCATATCGTTACAAGTGTAGGTGGAAGAAACACCAGCTGGAATACTAGAAATCACAGCACATCTACAGAGAGACAGAGAAAACTTCATTCAGACTTTAATCTTTCTGCACTTGAGGAATCAGGGATTTCTATGGGTATTAAGCCACTGAAAGAGGGTCTCACATGGGATTGTTGTTGCCGTTGTTCTCCAAAGAGTTTCCGATGCGAATCTCCGCTCCGTTTATTTGTTCTGCACAGCAGTCTCGTCTGTTAGTGACAACCACTTTACTAACTCGGTAAATATGACGCAGATCCAGCCTCCACCACGGGTTAGTCTGATTAGTGGTTGAGGAACAGGCTAACCCTGGATGTGTGAAACCTGGATTGAAGTCAATGGCCTGTTCAGCAAACCAGCTGTAAATGGTTGATGACTGTGTGACGCTTCCTCCTGCTGCCAAATTACCTGTAAAATAACAATGTCTATAAATATTTTATTTTATACACATTTACTTAATTCTAGGAATGCATTTCTACCAGATCGGTGTGGTTCTAGACTAGAACAACACTCTATAATTATATTACTTCAATGGAATGAGAATGGCTTCAAATTCCCCTGGAATTATTATTATGAATTACCTGGATAAACCACATAGACTTCCACCTCACAGAGAGAAACAATCCTCTCATTTCCAGGAATAACCACAATTACATATCGTCCCTCCATCCTATTACACGAGTAGCTGTAGGAAGCGCCAGCTGGAATACTAGAAATCACAGCACATCTAGAGAGAGACAATAGAGTGAGTTTATTAGTATGACTTGTATTTTATTCTCTCTAAATTATATACTGTAAATATTATGGTTTGAAATTTCCCCTAACTTATGATGTTTTTAGGTAAAAAATCCCCAGATGACCGGCGAGATTCTGAAGTGTGCATACGATGGACACTTTAGTATCCCATGAGGCCACGGGAGAGGATTTGTGAATGCCAGTGAAGCGACGCAACCAACGCTGGTAGGTCACGTGATAATGTACATTCATACTACACACATTTATACTATTTAGAGCATACTTTTTTAGCGGTCGTGAAGTAAGTACTTCAAAATAAGAATGAGAGTATGCGATTTCGGACGCAGCCCAAGATATTCATTTTAGTGATGTCTGATTCATGAACAAACAACTCTTATGACCCTTTGAAAGTAATTTGAAGACAAAATCTCTGTAAATAAGAATATATGAGAGAGACTCACACGGGGTTGCCGAAAACATTTGAAGAATCGCTTCCGACCCGAATCTCTGCCCCGTTTATCCTCTCGCTACAGCAGTCTGGTCTGTTAGTGATGACCACTCGGTTCACGCTGTACACCTTCAGCAGATCCAGCTTCCACCACGGGTTGCTTTGGTACGCTGTATGTGAGCAGGTGGTGGGTCTCCCATCCAGAGCGTTTTGGGGATACCAGTCTTTATATAATGTCGACTGGCTGGGTGTGCCCCATCCTGCTGCGTTCACTGGAATATGGTCATGGGGGAAATGTTTAGGTTTACATTTTCTATTCTGACTAGAATTTTATATGTGGTTTTAAAGACAATGTTACGAGTTTCTGTAAAGCTGCCTTTGAACAGTGTGTATTGTGCAAAGTGCTATACAAATAAAATTGACGACTTTGTAAAGCCGCCTCTAGACTGAACACATAATATGCATGCGCATGACGTCACCGTTTTCACAAAGTCACATTTTTGTTGTATACTGGGAGACAATAATGTTGCATTAATGTCAATATAGTTTTCAAAAAAATGCACTTTGAAACCTGTTTTCAAAAGTTTGCATTTTCAGGACCTCTATAAATTAACGGCCAAAACATATACAATATGTTATAACATATATGGTGTTATGTAAATGGACCCTCAATTCCAGCAGTAAGATGTTTTCATGACCAAAAAAAAACAACAACCTCCAGCTATTTCGGCAATCTTGAAAAATGCGAACAGAACGACCTCACATAATGGACGAGAGTGGACAACCGAGAATACAGAGGACTATAAATCCACTGAGGAAGACAAAGGAAGAAAACAAGCAACTCAATTACAAACAGGTGTGTAAATCAAATCAGTAACCATGACAACTCACAAGGAAAATCAAACAGTTAAATACTGCTAATTTACGTGTTCAGTCCATAGACCTTATGTAGCCACGCCCCTTTTCAGCGCTGCACTCGTTGTCTTTTGACTTCCGGTCTGTATTTTCCAACGCTATCTCACGACCAATTCGTACGAATGATAAAAAGTTGGCTAATTCGTACTAATTCGTACGACCTAGCTCGTACGAATTTGTACGATTTGTCTAAACCCACGTGATGGGTAGGTTTAGGGGCGGGGTCAGGGGTAGGTCATTCGTATGAATTCACACGAATTGGCCAATTCGTAAAATATGTACGATTTTGCAAAAATCGTACTAATTCGTACGAGCCAGGTCGTATGAATTCGTACGAATAAGCCACCTCGTAGAATTTGTATGTTTTCCCGTGAGATCGGGCTGGTATTTTCACAGCGATTTTGCGTGTTTATGAATGAACGGCTCATTTAAAAATCTTCTCGGTCGACTTACATTTGTTAAGACGTCTGCTTTAAACATTACAGTCCTCATGATAACTTTTGTTAACTTTACATTAAGTAAATCCACTTCTAGAGCTAATTACTCCTGGACAGCAGTGCCATAGAAATATACAGAGCGACCGCAAAAATGGAAGTTAAAAGACAATATTCTAAAGATGGCGGCACCCTCGTTTCTCTGGCGCATAAGGTCTATTAGGTACGTAGTGTTGCAAAGTGACATCGCCAACTACTGGCCTGGCAGCATAATGCAGCATTTTTAATTATTTCACTGATCCGAGTGAACGGGGAACGTTTTGTCAAATTTATCGTCTGTACTCAAAAAATCGCAAACGTTTCCATTTTTATTACGTCGTTGTAATTTTCCCTGTTTGCCTGCCTGTTTGATTTTCATTGTTAGTTGTCATGGTTACTGATTAGATTTACACACCTGTATGTAACTGAGTTGCTCGTTTCCTTCCTTTGTTCTGCAGTGGATTTATAGTCCTCTGTTTTTATCCTTGGTAGTCCGTTCTCGTTCATTTTGTGAGGTTGTTGTTTTTTTTCATGAAATTCTTTTATTCATCAAGGACACATTAAAACGATCAGAAATGACAGTAAAGACATTAATAATGTAACAAAATATTTATAATTAAAATAAAAGCTGTTCTACTGAATTTCCAGGTTTGATATTTAACAGGTTTACAGGAATTTAACAGGTTTAAAGCTCGAAATAAGTCTACAGCCGACGATTGTGAGTTGTTGAGATGTTGTTACAGTAGGTGGGTGGATCTTCAATATTTCATTACCAACATCTGCAGGTCTAAATCGCAATCTCTTTTCCCACACATCTTGCGGCCCAGTTGCAAACCTTTTTGTGATTTTCTCTGTTAATTGGATGGAAGGAATTGAAAAACAGCTTTTCAGGAATGCTTATTGTAGTTCTCAAACTAGCATCGAACATACTTAGTAAAATAAATAATAAATCCTTAAATAGTCTCAAAAACTGCTGCTTTGCTCTGTATAGATGTAAAATACCTTCTAATTGTACCTACTTTATTTTCATCTCTAAATCCGTTGGTATTGAAAACTCCTTTGCATGGACTATTCGAGTTTTAATTATGTGTCTGGGACTGTAGAGCCCTAAAAATGTTTCACAGCGGCACATTATAACTAACAAAAGATGTAATAGTGTTTAATTCATGAAATCTCACCTTCTTTTTCATCTGCCTTCATTTGAAGTGGGAAAAACCCTTGAAATGAGAGAAACAGAATGATGGTCAGTATTTATAGACTTAAATTTAAAGTCCCTCTGTAGTCAATAATTTTACTCCCTAAAACTCATCTTTGATCACCAAAATGACATATTTAAACGTTTTTTTTTCCTTGGAAAAATACGTCTTCATGCTTTAGAATAGCTTGAATGTAACTCAACCTTGCCTCATTTAGTATGTGCGGTTCTATGAATGCAAATGAGCCCCGCCTCCACTCACTCACTCAGCTCAGAGATCAACGAAAGTCTGAATGGAGCCCCTAAAGGAACATAGTGATGGAAAAATATATGTCAATGCATTCTCTCGCAAAACTTATGAGGGGGAACGCAAAACTTTTGCGAGAACCTGAATGCATTGACATATAAATTTTCCTCCTATGTTACATTTTTTCCATTTCCGTTTCCTTTTATAGGCTCTGTTTTTGTTTTTTTTATAGTTAGAACGCACTATTAAATGTTAAAAGAGCGCGATCTTGACTCGCAATCTTATTCCTAAATGACTATGATCCTCCTGTGTCTATTAAACCTTTGACAAAATCACACTGGAATATTCAGATCTGCGTTTCCAGTCTCACTATTTCTGTTACAAATATTGTAATGATCACAGAAGTGCTGGGATATAAGTTTATAGTTCATATGTAAACACTTATGTCTACGGAAACGATCAAAATAGAGTACATCATTTTGTTGAAAGTAACTTTTTTTTTTAAATAAATCAAATATTTATTAAATAGGCTGCAGCAATTAACACTTTGTCAGAACCCATAGAAAATGACGTGTTATTTTGTTTAGTTGTTTGTCCAGAATCATGATCACTATTTGAAACAAAAAAGTAAAGATATAGTATTTTGTTAGATTTACACTTAAGGAAAATATTGGCCAATTGGGGACTATTTAGTGTTCTCTAAAATGATGTATTGTATGTTATTGGTCTATGTATTCTGTTAGTGATCTACATTCTGTTTCTAGCTTCATCTTTTTTAGAAACACCCAAGATATTAGAAAATATGTATTTTACTTACCCAGTAAAAGCGACAGACTCCTGAAGAAAACCCTCATGTTCACTTCTTGATTCTTTCTGCTTTTAAATGAGCATGTTAAAATGAATGTTGTGTGTGTGTGTGGGGGGGGGGGGGTGAGAGAGAGAAAGAGAGAGAGAGAGGGTGAGAGAGAGAAAGAGAGAGAGAGAGAGAGAGAGAGAGAGAGAGAGAGAGACAGAGAGAGGGTGAGAGAGAGAGAGAGAGAGAGAGAGAGAGAGAGTGAGAGAGAGAGAGAGAGAGAGAGAGAGAGTGAGAGAGAGAATGAGAGAGAGAGAGAGAGAGAGAGAGAGAGAGAGAGAGAGAGAGAGAGAGAGAGAGAGATTGGTATGTTCAGCTTTACACACCAGTGTGACTTCTGTCAGTCACATTAATATTTCTTCTCCTCCTCCATTTACATATTCCTCCTCCTCTATTTACATATGTCTCTCTCTTTCTCCCTGACTGAAGCTAGAACATTTTTTACGCAAATTTTTTAAATTATTTTTCAAATAAATCATCTTTCAAATCCTTGTAGAAACAATCGAACACGCTACAAGATGAATATCTTTAATGATTAATGATATCAAAATTGTCTATGCCAATGCGGTGCCAATAATCTCTTTGGCAGACACTTTTATCCAAACCAGGTGAAAAATGGCTTGTTGGCTCGTTATAAGAGACACCCCGACTAGTTCCAGGTATAAACAGCAATGAGAACTATAAGGTATTTACAGTTCAAATAACTGAGAAATTATTGAGAAGTTTACTGAGAAAAAAACTGAGTCTTCCTAAACTATATTAAGGTTTTTTAAAATTCAACTTCTAACGTGTTCACTTTAAATCTATCATTATTTTCTCACTTATGTCATTCTTTCTTTTCAGTGAAAGTTTTAAAGTGAATGAAGACTGAGGCTGTCAAATGCCAAAATGACTAAATAAAATCCAAAAGCATGGCGAAAGCCGTCCCGCATCTCGGCCGTCGCGAGGGGAAGCTCTGTTTCTAATGACACAAGACTGATCAGTTAAACTGTTGGAACACTTTAAAATGTACATATTAACACATGTGTTCATATAGTGATGCATAAACCAGTGCTTTGGTACATCTGCTGCTCTGTCCACTTCATTTAACAACTTCTTTTCCTTAATCGTATTTCCTGTGGTTTTCTTTTTTCTTTATGAGATGTTGTGGATTCATGTTAATGTATTTTGCCAACATCGACCCTTGCCAGAGTAATTATTTAAACTTTTCTTACATCATGCATATTTTAAATGTAATTTCATGTTGGCAAATTTGAGAGATTTAACAGCTTCAGTTATTTAAAATTGATTAGACTCACATATTATAACACAATTCATCAGGCTGGTCAGATGGTCAAGCATGTTTGATGTAAGTTTCGACAACATCCATGGCGAGCTTTCTAGAAGTCATTTGAAGTCAAAATTAGGAATGTAAATCTTCAAGACATGTAAATGTTCCCAAATTGCTCTCTTTTTGCCCCTGATAGACGTGGTTGTCGTTTGAATAGGCATACAGCTCTTTTGCCTACATGTAAAGGAGCTAAAAGCTAAGAAAATGACTTTCTGTGGATGTTGTGACGTGCTGATGGAACGAAGAGGGCCAGGAAAGAGGCTGTTTGCTTTCGGACCAAAATTTTTTATCAACCAACCATCAAGTGTTTTATCACTTGACTTTTATCAAGCTTCCATGTGTGATTTAATATTGTTCCTCCCTCAGACGTGTGTTTTCATAAGAGTCCTTTTGTTCCTGACCTTTTTGTGTGTCTTTGAGACGTCAAGTCATCTGAATCTGACCACTTCAGTCATTCAATATTACTATATTTAGAGTACCTTCTCAAAATGCAGTGACTACGTTCAACTTAGGTGGAATACTTTATGTCACACGCCATCTGGTTTTAATTTTAAATGCTGATTTGAAGACATCCAGGTTCTTTATATTGATGTCACTTTAAAGTCTTCTGGAAAATGTCTGTCGACATTAAAAGACTAACCTCATTATTTCAAACTCAAATGTCAGATATCAGTAGCAACAGGTAAATCCTGTAAATCAGTGTTCCTCAGATCCGGTCCTGAGGGCCACTGCCCTGCCCTGCCCTGCATAGTTCAGTTCAAACCCGTGTGAAACACACCTGAACAAGCTAGTCAATGTCTTCAGAGTTACTAGAAGAATGAGGGTGGGTGAGTTTGTGATCGAGGTGTGAGATAAACTCTGCCGACAGTGTCTAATCTAAGGCAGGATTTGAGGAATCCTGCTGTAAATCATATCGATAACATTTGTTTTATCTACAATCTATATAGGATTTTATAAAGTTTACAAAAACATTAGAGGGTTGGCAAGAAATCACAAGAGTGTGGTTTCCCTTATGGAAAGACAAAAACAGGTTTCAAATAGTGTTAATATCATCTTTAAAATTAATGGAATATTCCTGTAAGGTAAAAGATTTATATTAGGGCACATTATGGTGACCCAACACATTACTAAAATAATGAATCATTTAAAAAAAAAAATTGTTCATGGTTTTTGATTATCCCACACTTGTTCAAATGTGTTCAAATTAGTGGTGAAATTCTGTAGAGGTTGATTGACGCACAGCTTTTACCAACAATATGGCAAGTGTTTCTCCATTTCTGTTTAGCCTATTATTTAGTTTACTACCCTAACTGTTTGCATTTACCATTGTTCTTTTCATGCTGTCATCATTGACCCATTTTTGGGTTGGTATACCCCGGTTAAATAAACACTGCTAGCAATGAACATGTAAATGACTTTATTATGCATAACTCTTTTCTTCAGAAAACATACAACTGACTTAATTTATAACTCACAGGCAATCAATGTTTTGAGGCAGCAGTGTACGTTCATTACAAAATAAATTAAAGACATTTAAAAATAATCCTCTTAGCTATTGCTAGACATTTCAGCCACTTGGTGGCATCACACGTGCGCCATTACATTAACAGACGATTTTACAAATTCTCATCGGCCCGCTTTGTGCAGGAGCCTGATTTTAAGTATCAGTACTTTTGCAGAATACACACACGGTTCTCATGCACACACTCTTTCTCACACAGATTAAATAAATGATGTATTTCCCTCTTCCCCATATTTTCAAATCCTTGCTTCATATTTCCAGAGTCACAATATTGCACTTTATATACGTATAAATGTGTTGAATTACATATACTTTAGTGTTGGGTTCATCAAGCATTCAGTGCTCATCGACCAGTTTAATAAAGCAAAAGACACGTCCAGGCAGTGTCCTTACAACAGGAGGACTGCAAGGATCCCTGAGAGAATGACCACAGCAGCTGAAAAAGAGACAAGAAAAAGAGAATAATTAAACTATTTAACAAAGGACAAGAAATAAAAAGGACTCAACCTGAGGTCATGTATAACCTGTATTGTACAGTATGCTAGTCTAATCTCTATGCTTAAAACGAGTAGTTTTCCGCGTACAGACGACGACATTGTCAGAACGATCCCCATTCACACAGATCCGCGAAAACGGATAAAAAACCTTGTATTCTGCTGCCAGGCCATTAGATGGCGATGAAACAATATAGACTGAACACGTAATACGCATGTGCGTGACGTCATCGTCTTCAGAGACTTGCGTTTTTTTTGTTTACACAGAGACCATTTTCAAAACAGCTTTGCATTTTCAGGCGCTCAAAACGCCGGTGTCGAGTAACTGAACGGCCAAAACGCTAAAAAGTTTTCCGTTTTTAATTGAAAACGGTGTCGTGTAAACAGCGCCTAAATTGATATAAATTTAGCAACTAAAGAGTTTGTGTTACTCTGTTTAAGTGCTCACTGCAGATCCAAAGGACGTCCAGCTCCACCTTTGTGGACCTAATGGGTGGAGCTTGACCTAGTTATGTTAAGGCTAGGGCGTGGCTGATCCTTCAAGCCCTACCCAACATCCAAAGGGGCGGACCTAGACGACAAGCTCCACCTATCGGCTCTGCAGTGAGTAGCCCCTGATGTGGCAGGATCAAGTTCTTACCCTGAGATGCTGCATGCTGCAGTGCGATGCTCCCTCCTGTAGTCGGTTTTGTTGTAGTAGTTGTAATAGTAGAAGAAGTGGTAGTATTAGAGGCTGTATTTGTATCAGGTGTATTTATTGCAACATCTGAGCTGTTCTGGTTGGTTAGATCAACTGGCGAACTTGTACTCATTCGTGTGACAGGAGGCCCCAGAGTGCCTGAGGAAATGGAAATAAAGAAAATGTTTTAATTTTGTCACTAATTGCATTCTCTTTCACTATTTCAATAACAGCGTTGCTCTCACCATTTGTTAAGTTGCCAGTGAAGAAGAAGAGATAAGTGCCTGAGCTTGCCGCACGGGTGTTGCTGTTGAGACCTGCAGCTATGAAAATGCACTGAATCTTTGTCTTGTTCACAGAGCCACGGAAAGATCCAGGATTGAACTGCAAGACAAAAAAGTTACATTTTAAAAAATATATATATTTCTACAATGTAGGGCTTAAAGTGAGCTGAGTTCTCCTCCACCTCAAAGTATTCTATTAACCCTCCAGCTCCACTCTGGATTTCTCTTTTTTGCTCGCTCCTGTCTAATATGCATTTGCACCATTACATTTTCTTTAAAGCCTTCCCTGTTGTTGTTCATAACCATGTAATTTATAGCCAAGAATCATCTGTGCAAACCTTGGCAGAGGATTTCAGAGAAAAAGCTCTGTGAAAGGAGTCTTACTGTATTATCCAGAGTCAGGACGCTGTTGTTCAGTGTGGAACGGATGAAGTTCACTATACCATTGTTGTTGGCACAAGAATAGATGGTGTCACCATCACCCTATGAGAAGCAAAGGTAAATAAGTCAGAGAACCCAAATCTCAGATTTGGTGCTTTGAAAACACATTCTAACAAAAGTGATTTTTAAATGTGGACATCAGAAATAAATAAAATCTTTTACAGACCTCTTTACTGTCTCGTGACAGGCCAACTGCGATGTAACCATTCGACTCCCCGCTGATCTCAAAAGTGAGATTGTCTGAGTTTCCGCTCACCGCTCTTGTGGAGGCGAAAAAGCAGCTATTGGAAGTAGATGGATCACAGATGGCTGGAGTGGAGAAACATGCCCTGTCCTTCTTACAGTTGTCCCTGGTGACCTTATCCTGCAATGTCAAGTTCACACAAGCCATGAAATGCAGTGCTACGTTTTCTTTTTTTTAAATCTGCTGAGAATGTTTAAAAAATGCCTAAACTGAAGAGTTTAACTTAAAAATTAAATATTATGGCAATTTACCATCACACAATACTGTAGTCAGTACATCATTGACTTTGCTAACACTAAACCTTTCACTTCAATAAACAACATAGATCATCTTAACCAAGAAAAATATAACTGGCTCTCCAGTCTGTTCACACTTACAATTGTTGTACCAGTGGTTGCTGGAACTGTAGATGCAGTGTTGTTTGGTGTTGCTGTAATGTTAGATGCAGTGTTGTTTGGTGTTGCTGTAACGTTAGATGCAGTGTTGTTTGGTGTTGTTGTAACGTTAGATGCAGTGTTGTTTGGTGTTGTTGTAACGTTAGATGCAGTGTTGTTTGGTGTTGCTGTAACGTTAGATGCAGTGTTGTTTGGTGTTGTTGTAACGTTAGATGCAGTGTTGTTTGGTGTTGTTGTAACGTTAGATGCAGTGTTGTTTGGTGTTGCTGTAACGTTAGATGCAGTGTTGTTTGGTGTTGCTGTAACGTTAGATGCAGTGTTGTTTGGGGTTGCTGTAACGTTAGATGCAGTGTTGTTTGGTGTTGCTGTAACGTTAGATGCAGTGTTGTTTGGTGTTGCTGTAACGTTAGATGCAGTGTTGTTTGGGGTTGCTGTAACGTTAGATGCAGTGTTGTTTGGTGTTGCTGTAACATTAGATGCAGTGTTGTTTGGTGTTGCTGTAACATTAGATGTAGTGTTGTTTGATGTTGCATTGGCATTTGTAATGGCTGTTATGACTGAAACATCTGTGCTGTTAGGGTTGCTTAAGTCCACTGACGCATTTGTGGCCAGTACAGTGACTGGAGAATCCAGAGTGCCTGGTAAAGGAGTAGATGGAAGAAAATGATTTCCTTTTACTACAAAACAAAATGTCAGTGAGTTACTTGATCAAAGTGTTGCACTCACCATTCGAGATCCTGCCTGTTACAACGGAGATGAAAGTTTCTGTGGTTGCTGCACGGGTGGTGCTGCCGAGACCTGCAGCGGTGAAAATGCATTGAATTGTTCTTCCATTGAGGGAGCCACGAAAACTTCCAGGGATAAACTGCAGCACAACAGAAGTAATGCTACTTAATATTACACTGCTAAGATGGCACATAAACTGCATATGAGGTGTCATATACTGTGCTGTGAGCCAGTATATTTTAATTGTTTTTTATGCATTATTGCATCTTTACAAAGATTTTGGAGGCAACCTTTTGAGACCAGTGTTGATAGTACTAGAACTGGGATTTTCCTTGAAGCCTTCCATGCTTTTATATACTACTATTATTATTTTCTGTTAAGAATCTCTGTTGCTAATATTGCCATATGTTTTTATAGGAAAGGCTCTCTGAAAAATTGCCTTACTGCGTTATCTTGAGTCAGTATTTGATTGTTCCTTGTGGAACGGATGAACTTCAGTGCACCATTGATGTTGGCACAAGCATAGATGGTGGCACTTTGACCCTAAGGATGTGAAAAGAAAATTAGTCAGTAAACCAGAAGTTTAGATTAAAGTACTGAAATATTCTTATTATATTGATTTAAATGAAACATATGATTTAAAAGCGAATGGATTTGATCTCTTACGCTGTTGTCTCGAGATAGGCCAGCTGCGATGTACCCATCTGACTCGCCACTGAGCTCAAAGGTAAAATTATCTGCAGCTCCGCTTACTCCTCTTGTGGAGAGAAAATAGCAGGAACCTCGTGCACCTGGATTACAGGTGGGTGGAGCAGAGAAACAAGCCCTATCCATCCTACATGTATCCCTGCCAGTAATTTCCTGCAATAAACACAGTCAAATTTAATTTGAACAAAAACATAAATGCAATAACTTACTAAAGTACTTTTGTCCTTTAAAAGAACGTTCACTTTAACAGTCAAGTTTGTTATTTCCATTTTTAAACAATAAAAAGAACCTGGCTTACTAGTGGTTGATTATTGATGCTGGTCATGGTATTAGAGCCTGACGATGTTATATTGGTTGCCATGTTGGGAGGGAGGGTCATGGTTATATTGGGAGAGCGGGTCATGGTCAGGTTGGTGGTGATGTTGGGAGGGCTTGTGAAGGTCATGGTCATGTTGGGAGAGCGGGTCATGGTCAGGTTGGTGGTGATGTTGGGAGGGCTTGTGTGGTTCATGTTCATGGTTATATTGGGAGGGGGGGTCATGGTCAGGTTGGTGGTGATGTTGGGAGGGCTTGTGTGGGTCATGTTCATGGTTATATTGGGAGGGGGGGTCATGGTCAGGTTGGTGGTGATGTTGGGAGGGCTTGTGTGGGTCATGTTCATGGTTATATTGGGAGGGGGGGTCATGGTCAGGTTTGTGGTGATGTTGGGAGGGCTTGTGTGGGTCATGTTCATGGTTATATTGAGAGGGGGGGTCATGGTCAGGTTGGTGGTGATGTTGGGAGGGCTTGTGTGGGTCATGTTCATGGTTATATTGAGAGGGGGGGTCATGGTCAGGTTGGTGGTGATGTTGGGAGGGCTTGTGTGGGTCATGTTCATGGTTGTATTGGGAGGAGGGGTCATGGTCAGGTTGGTGGTGATGTTGGCAGGGCTTGTGTGGGTCATGTTCATGGTTATATTGAGAGGGGGGGTCATGGTCAGGTTGGTGGTGATGTTGGGAGGGCTTGTGTGGGTCATGTTCATGGTTATATTGGGAGGGGGGGTCATGGTCAGGTTGGTGGTGATGTTGGGAGGGAATGTGTGGGTCATGTTCATAGTAATATTGGGAGGAGGGGTCATGGTCAGGTTGGTGGTGATGTTGGGAGGGCTTGTGTGGGTCATGTTCATGGTTATATTGAGAGGGGGGGTCATGGTCAGGTTGGTGGTGATGTTGGGAGGGCTTGTGTGGGTCATGTTCATGGTTATATTGAGAGGGGGGGTCATGGTCAGGTTGGTGGTGATGTTGGGAGGGCTTGTGTGGGTCATGTTCATGGTTATATTGGGAGGGGGGGTCATGGTCAGGTTGGTGGTGATGTTGGGAGGGAATGTGTGGGTCATGTTCATAGTAATATTGGGAGGAGGGGTCATGGTCAGGTTGGTGGTGATGTTGGGAGGGCTTGTGTGGGTCATGTTCATGGTTATATTGAGAGGGGGGGTCATGGTCAGGTTGGTGGTGATGTTGGGAGGGCTTGTGTGGGTCATGTTCATGGTTATATTGAGAGGGGGGGTCATGGTCAGGTTGGTGGTGATGTTGGGAGGGCTTGTGTGGGTCATGTTCATGGTTATATTGAGAGGGGGGGTCATGGTCAGGTTGGTGGTGTTGTTGGGAGGGCTTGTGTGGGTCATGTTCATGGTTATATTGGGAGGGGGGGTCATTGTCAGGTTGGTGGTGATATTGGGAGGGAATGTGTGGGTCATGTTCATGGTTATATTGAGAGGGGGGGTCATGGTCAGGTTGGTGGTGATGTTGGGAGGGCTTGTGTGGGTCATGTTCATGGTTATATTGGGAGGGGGGGTCATGGTCAGGTTGGTGGTGATGTTGGGAGGGCTTGTGTGGGTCATGTTCATGGTTATATTGGGAGGGGGGGTCATGGTCAGGTTGGTGGTGATGTTGGGAGGGAATGTGTGGGTCATGTTCATAGTAATATTGGGAGGGGGGGTCATGGTCAGGTTGGTGGTGATGTTGGGAGGGCTTGTGTGGGTCATGTACATGGTTATATTGGGAGGGGGGGTCATGGTCAGGTTGGTGGTGATGTTGGGAGGGCTTGTGTGGGTCATGTTCATGGTAATATTGGGAGGGGGGGTCATGGTCAGGTTGGTGTTGATGTTGGGAGGGCTTGTGTGGGTCATGTTCATGGTAATATTGGGAGGGGGGGTCATGGTCAGGTTGGTGGTGATGTTGGGAGGGAATGTGTGGGTCATGTTCATGGTAATATTGGGAGGGGGGGTCATGGTCAGGTTGGTGTTGATGTTGGGAGGGCTTGTGTGGGTCATGTTCATGGTTATATTGGGAGGGGGGGTCATGGTCAGGTTGGTGGTGATGTTGGGAGGGCTTGTGTGGGTCATGTTCATGGTTATATTGGGAGGGGGGGTCATGGTCAGGTTGGTGGTGATGTTGGGAGGGCTTGTGTGGGTCATGTTCATAGTTATATTGGGAGGGGGGGTCATGGTCAGGTTGGTGGTGATGTTGGGAGGGCTTGTGTGTGTCATGTTCATGGTTATATTGGGAGGGGGGGTCATGGTCAGGTTGGTGGTGATGTTGGGAGGGCTTGTGTGGGTCATGTTCATGGTTATATTGGAAGGGGGTGAAATGGGGAGGGTGGTGGTGATGTTGGGAAGGCTTGTTTGGGTCATGTTCATGGTTATATTGGAAGGGGGTGAAATGGGGAGGGTGGTGGTGATGTTGGGAAGGCTTGTTTGGGTCATGTTCATGGTTATATTGGAAGGGGTGGTCATGTTGAGAGGGCTAGTGGTTGTTGTATTTTCCCCCTTGACTCCAAGCATCATGCATGCTATCCCCAGGATAGCCACACAGATCCATTTTCTCCCCATCTGTGATCTTTAGGTATTTATATGTGTTAATCTTGCAGCTCGACTTTTGTAACCTGTAATTAAAAATGAAAAGAAAGTAATTCAGGTTGTATAATCAACAACAACAAAAAAATAATAATTTGGACAATTTAAAATCTGACCATTAATGACAGATTTTATCTTAAAGGCTCTACATAATTTATTTCCCTCAATTTACTTGTTTACTTAAAGTATAGAGCTGGTAAGTCCCGCCCATCCGTAAAACCCCACTGGACCTCTAGATTGAAAAATCGTCAATGCAAGTGAATGTGAGAAAATAATTATTTTCTGGTCCCGTTTGAATTGTGCCATGAATGTGAGCATATGTTGTCTGTGAATTTTTTATATAATTTTTCATATTACAAGTTTGACAGTATATTGTATGATTCTCTGGCTAGCAGTTGTGGAAAAGACATAACGAGAAAGACTACATGTCGCCTATGTGACGTCACCCCATAACACATTTTCCCTACACTTGTCAAATCACGGTGCTAATGCTGCGATAATTTATGGAGACAGATCGAGATGCCTGTGTGTTTTGTACCCAAATGTCACCATTCAAACCAAATGGGCTGTTCTTTCTTCAGATTCCCGTCTGAAAGCAGTGAAGAGTTGTAGTCCACAAAGTGCTCTCACACAAAGTCTAACCGTATCAAACTTCTACCCGCTAAATTGTAGCATTCTTTACACGAAAAATTATATTAAAAATTCACAGACAACATATGTTCACATTCATGGCACAATTCAAACGGGACCAGAAAATAATTATTTTCTCACATTCACTTGCATTGACGATTTTTCAATATAGAGGTCCACTTGGGGTATTACGGATGGGCGGGACTTACCAGCTCTATAAAGTACTTAAAGTAATATGGTAATGATAACTGTATGGCACTTTACCATAAACAATTTAATCTTAACACTAACATTTGAGTATTGATTAAAGGGTTAGTTCACCCCTAAATTAAAATTCTGTCATCAATTACTCACCGCTTGTCATGTTGTTCCAAACCCGTAAGACTTAAGTTCATCTTCCAAACGAAAATATTTGTAATGAACGCAACATCTACCGACTACCACTTTGACGCTTCAAAGAGTTAATAGTGAGATTGTAAAACTAATCCATTTAAATTGAGCAGTTTAGTCCAAATTGTCTTTATATGATGAACAGATTGAATTTTGGCGTGTATTCACATTTAAAAATTGATCAGAGAACATAAACAGAAGCTCAACCGTACCCGCTTGACACACGAGAACAAACCTCACTGCTTCTTTTGGAAGCTCAAACGTGCTGCGTAACACATGAGAATCAAGCAAGATCTTGAGCTTCTGTTTCTGTTGATGAATGTTTGTGTGTGAATAAAAGCCTGAATTCAATCTGTTCATCATATAAAGGCATTTTGTCTCGTCAGAAAATTTGGACTAAACCACACAATTCATATGGATTATAGTTTTACGATCTCTTTATTAACTTTTTGAACCATCAAAGTGGTAGTTGCGTAGACTGTCAATGGAAGGACAGAAATCTCTCCGATTTCATCAGAAATATCTTAATTTGTGTTCGGAAGATGAACGAATTTAATTCTTACTGAATGTGCACACCAGCACTACAATATATACAATACACAGACTTCAGCAACCATTCTATACACCTCCTGACCTTCTAACAACTCTGCCGTTCAAATCCGTACCGTTTGGGATCGATAAGATTTGTAATGTTTTTAAAATAATTCTCTTCTGCTAACCAAGGCTGTATTTATTTGATAAAATATATATATATATATACACTCACCTAAAGGATTATTAGGAACACCATACTAATACTGTGTTTGACCCCCTTTTGCCTTCAGAACTGCCTTAATTCTACGTGGCATTGATTCAACAAGGTGCTGAAAGCATTCTTTAGAAATGCTGGCCCATATTGATAGGATAGCATCTTGCAGTTGATGGAGATTTGTGGGATGCACATCCAGGGCACGAAGCTCCCGTTCCACCACATCCCAAAGATACTCTATTGGGTTGAGATCTGGTGACTGTGGGGGCCATTTTAGTACAGTGAACTCATTGTCATGTTCAAGAAACCAATTTGGAATGATTTGTGACATTATCCTGCTGGAAGTAGCCATCAGAGGATGGGTACATGGTGGTCATAAAGGGATGGACATGGTCAGAAACAATGCTCAGGTAGGCCGTGGCATTTAAACGATGCCCAATTGGCACTAAGGGGCCTAAAGTGTGCCAAGAAAACATCACCCACACCATTACACCACCACCACCAGCCTGCACAGTGGTAACAAGGCATGATGGATCCATGTTCTCATTCTGTTTACGCCAAACTCTGACTCTACCATCTGAATGTCTCAACAGAAATCGAGACTCATCAGACCAGGCAACATTTTTCCAGTCTTCAACTGTCCAATTTTGGTGAGCTTGTGCAAATTGTAGCCTCTTTTTCCTATTTGTAGTGGAGATGAGTGGTACCCGGTGGGGTCTTCTGCTGTTGTAGCCCATCCGCCTCAAGGTTGTGCGTGTTGTGGCTTCACAAATGCTTTGCTGCATACCTCAGTTGTAACGAGTGGTTATTTCAGTCAAAGTTGCTCTTCTATCTGCTTGAATCAGTTGGCCCATTCTCCTCTGACCTCTAGCATCAACAAGGCATTTTCGCCCACAGGACTGCCGCATACTGGATGTTTTTCCCTTTTCACACCATTCTTTGTAAACCCTAGAAATGGTTGTGCATGAAAATCCCAGTAACTGAGCAGATTGTGAAATACTCAGACCGGCCCGTCTGGCACCAACAACCATGCCACGCTCAAAATTGCTTAAATCACCTTTCTTTCCCATTCTGACATTCAGTTTGGAGTTCAGGAGATTGTCTTGACCAGGACCATCCAAACTGAATGCCTAAATGCATTGAAGCAACTGCCATGTGATTGGTTGATTAGATAATTGCATTAATGAGAAATTGAACAGGTGTTCCTAATAATCCTTTAGGTGAGTGTACATATTGTGAAATATTATGACAATTTAAAATAACTGTTTTCTATTTTAATATATTTAAAAAATAATCATTCCTGTGATCAAAGCTGCATTTTCAGCATCATTACTCCAGTCTTCGGTGTCACATGATCCTTCAGAAATCACTGATGATTTGATGCTCAAAAAACATTCTTTATTGGTATATCAATGTTGAAAACAGTTGTGTATTTTTTTTTACAGGATTCTTTGATGAATAGAAAGTCCAAAAGAACAGCATTTAATTGAAGTAGAATCTTTTGTAACATTTTAAATGTCTTTACTGTAACTTTTGATCCATTTAATTCATCCTTGATGAAAAAAAATATTGATTTATTTCATTTATTTCCCTCAAAAACTAAAATTAAAATTCTTACTGACCCCAAACTTTTGAACGGCAGTGTTTAATGTTACGAAAGCTTTCTATTTCAGATAAACGCTGTTCTTTTGAACTTTCTATTTATCAAAGATCAGAGATTTAAAAATGTAAATAACTGTTTTCAACATTGATAATAATCATAAATGTTTCTTGAGCATCAAATCATCATATTAGAATGATTTCTGAAGGATCATGTGACACTGAAGACTGGAGTAATGATGCTGAACTTCAGCTTTGATCACAGGAATAAATTACACTTCACTATATTAACATAGAAAACTGCGGCTTTACATTGATACTTGATACTGCAGAAGATACTCCTTTTAAAAACATCACATTACTTTTGATGGGCAGTGTATGTCAGAGTGTAAAATTACAGAAATTGATGGATCCTCAGAATTCATCCCCTAAACTGAATGTGAATGTAGACAATGTAATTCGGCAACAACAAACAATATGTTTTTTTGAAAAAGTTTAGTAGTTATTGTTATTGCCTAGTCTGAATCTCTGAAAAGGTTGGGTATTTGTGATACCATCTGATAACACATCAACACATATCTTTCAGGATAGACAAAGAAAAAAAAAAGAAAAAAAAGAAAATAAAAATCAATACTTCAGTTGATGAATTATTGTAATCCAACCATACAATAGAAGTATATTCAAAAGAATATACAATATTCAATCAATAAAATGTGTAATCTGCTATGAGAAATATAAAAGATAAAGCAGGAAATTATTCAAACTAATTATTTTTGTACATTACCAAATGGAAGGAAGGAATGGTGGGAAGTGAAGGGTGGTTCCATAAATAAATAAATAAATAAATAAATAAATAAATAAATATATATTATACATATATAAATAAATATATTATAATTATAAAACTAAATATCAAAGCAAACAGTAATTTGTTTTAAAGAATGATATATCGCACAGACACATTTTAAGCAAACAATTGGTTGGTTGGTTGGTTAAAGGTAAATAAAAAAAATGGTTCATAAATGTGTAATTAGTTCTGAGATTCGTTTGATATTTTGTTATCTAATGACGGGGACACATTTCTAAGACTGAACTGAACTGAACACTTCCAGACTGTTTCCAGTGACTGGAGCAGATTTTAAACACTGACTGAAACTGAGTACTGAGTATTAAATTACATTTATCATCGGCATCACAATTAGGGCTTCCGTCATGGGATTATTTTATAAATTTAGTTTTAATTAATTAATTAATTTAGTTTTAATTCAGTTCTCATTTTACAAAATGTTACGAATTAAACGACTCGTAAACATTTTTTTTTTTTCACAAAGAAAAAAAACCGTTAAGAATTATAGAGTCATTTGAAACATTAGACATGGAACCTTTTTGGCATTAAGGTTCTTTAAAATTCAGCCACGAACACTAGAGTTCTAAATAGAACCCCTTTGATTCTAAGAGAGTACTTTAAATATACATCGAAGAATCATGACATTTCTCATTTTTGGAATAGATAGTCTGATAATAGATAATCTTTGTATAATGTAACCTCATTAAATGTATCTGTCTCAGATTCATTATGTACAGATATCATTCACTCAATATGTTAACAGCCATGTTAAAATAGTCTTAAAGTGTTTCTTACCCGTATGTGAGATGTTCTGTGAGTTAATGATCTCTGATGGAGGCGTCGAGCTTCTCTAACTTTAATAACTCGCGTGCAGGGCGGGACCTGAAGGGCTGGACACTGATTTTATACCTTAACATTTATTTTACTTCAGACTTCGCTATTTGAACATTCATACGTAAAAGCAAACGCAACACACATGATGTCTGGAAAAGGGAGGAGTAGCAGTCCTGAAACAATACTGAAGCTCATCTCCATACATTCCCGCTGCACCTTCAAATACAGCAGATCCTCCGTGACGCGCGGAAATAACTCAATAATCTAATATGTCACCGTCATCACTTTATTCACAATTTTTTTTTTAATCAGAAAAAGACTCCTACATTAGGCTATGAGAGAAAATCAGGTTTTGTCAAAGAGAATGTAGAAGTTACACTGAACTTCTGAAGCCAATTTGATTTATTTAGACAAATATTATTGAGCAATATTTAGTGATTTGTTTTTAATCTTATACTGTTTGAATGAATTACTTTTTCAAAATTGTAAATAAAACAAGTATTAATGTTTTCATTTGAGTTTTTCATTTCTCAGTTGAGTGTAACTTGCCATTTCTAGTTGTTTGTTAAACTGTTTCTACACAGTAACTGGTATTTTGGCAGAAGCCCATGTTAAACAAAGGGTTACTGCAGTGTGTCTGAGTTGGTTTCCTCGAATCACTGCCTCTTCGGGCTTTGTTCTATACGTGCAGAATCTTGAAATATTTACTCAGGGTGAGGTTTGGGCATTTGCTTTAACATTAAATTACCAACAACTGTAAGCAACAAAGGAACATTCGGTCCGTCATGAATAACCTTGATCGTAAGACAAAAACTGAAATTCTTAAAACATACATAAAACAAGCATTCTGTTCTATTGGTCTGAAAAAGGGAGTGAGAATAAAAGAATTTCACCATCTAAATTGGCATTTGTAAAAACAAACAAACAAACTTTTATTTTGTTGTGTTAAATAGCTCTGGCACGATTCCTCCTGTTTTAGGCCACTGGACTGCACTTTGTCTGGTGTGTCAGTTATTTTATATAAGATATATAGCAGTGATGATATACATCATCACTAGTTATTATTGAGCTGTCTTTCCAGTTTCTCTGGAGTGTTTAGATGGCGACAAATGCTTCAAATTCTCATGTCTTAAAAACTCCGACACACGCGCTTGCACGACCAGGAGTGACTTCTGAGAATTCCTGTTTACACCCTTTTTTCTTCATTCTTCAGGCTGACAAAAGACAAAAGTGCAACCCATTTTATAATAGGTTGACATTAAAAAAGTATATGATCAGTAAGAAATGGCAACATGTTTTTACTCATCAAAATAATTTCAGCAGTTTTTTTTATGCCATATGAGATTCAACTCAAATTTTCTTCAATTAAGTTTAAACGGCTGATTATACTTAATTTATTTTACAGTCCTTCACTGTAATCCTCTTCTTCCCTTTGTAAATACCAAAGGTATTAACATATCTTATTGTATATGATCAATGATCATGTATGTTATTTCAACAACAAAAGAATCATGGCACATATTTTGGCCTTGCACAGCAAAAAAATTATTCTTCTTCAGTATTTTTGTTGTTTTCCAGTAAAAATATCTAAACATTCTTAAATCAAGATATATTTACTAGAAAAGCAAAAAGAGTTTAAGTATTGTTTTCTGAAAAAAAAAAAAAACAATGAAATAAAGTGTGTTCCCTTACGAGAACGTTCTCTCGTACTGCGTTGAAAACGCTGTGGGAATACTTCTTTTCTCGAGAATATTGAAGCCTTTATTTTAAAACGCATTGCTGCAGCACATGCGAGAGCTAGAAGCTCGCGTGAGCGTGCTGATTGGCTTGTGCAAAGCAACTGCACGAACCAATGGCGGAACAGCAGAGGAGCGCGGACCAATCGGGGCGCTTGGCACTCTGCCAGAGTCAAGCGCGCGAAACCGCACGTGACAGAAGAGTATAAATATACAGAGAATCCGCCATTTGACAGATTTTATCTCCTTCAGCTTTCGACTCACCTCGTCGCTGATTCTCTCCAGAGTGAAGCCGCTCGTTGTCGAACAGCCTTCCAGCCGAACTGCTTCGCATCCCGGCGTCTGCCAAGCTGAGCGTTTCCCTGTGGCATCCGACGAGTATCCTTTTTTCTAACTCAAAAGAGCATTCTAAGAGAGCAAATCGCTGTTTTCACAGCGCGCGGCGTTGTTTCAAATGCCGCTCACCGTGTGTGACTCATGCGGGGTCTCCCTGCACGCCTCTGACACACACTCTCTGTGTGTTGCCTGCCTCGGCCCTGAGTACGCCGAGGCAGCGCTCACTAAAGGCGGCTGCCTCCACTTTGACGGAATGCCTGTTGCCACGCTCCGTGCCAGATCTTCCGCCGCCTCGCTGAGTGTTCCCGCCCACCTTCCATCTCCGGCGCCCCGTGAGCCCCGTAGGAAGAAGCGGCGCGACCAGAGGCCTCCTGAACGCGCTCATCTGGACGAATGCACGCCGGGTCTCTCCCCGCACGCTTCGCCCGCGCCTTCATCTCCAGTCCTGTTCTCACAGAGCGACCAACGCCCCTCTTCTGAAGCGGCAGGTCTCGTCTCTTTCGGTCTGTCAGCAGAAGAACTGGACGACGCTGTTTCTATGGCGGCATCTGAAAGTGAGGAATGGTCGGGCTCCGCGGACCCCGCCCCCCTCTCTCAGCTGGATCCCACTGACACTCGAGCGAGCATTGACGCCGAACTCTTCCGTGTCATGTCTCGCGCTGTCGAAGAACTGGGACTCGACTGGCTTTCCCCAGCTGAGCCTACCAAAAGCCGCCTCGACGAATGGTACCTGCCGGGGCGCCAACAGGCCCCTCGTCAACGTGCCGCCCCCTTTATGCCCGAGGTCCATGATGAGCTCACTAAAAGCTGGCGCGCGCCCTTTTCAGCGTGAACGCGCTCTTCAGCTTCTTCAACGCTCTCCTCTGTCGACGGCGCTGAAGAGAAGGGGTATGTTTCTCTCCCTCCATTAGAGGAAGCGGTCGCTGCACACTTATGCCCCCCCACTGCTGGGAGTTGGAGGGCTAAAACCGTGCACCCCTCTAAGCCGTGCAGGACCACTTCGGCTCTCGCCAGCCGCGCTTATGCTGCCGCCGGTCAAGCCGCCTCTGCACTCCACGCTATGGCGACCCTGCAGGTGTTTCAAGCTAAGCTCCTCCGCACTATGGACGAGTCTGGCCCGGACCCAGACACCTTCAAAGACCTCAGGAGTGCTACAGATTTGGCGCTGAGGGCCACAAAGACCACCGCGCAAGCACTGGGCCGCAATATGTCTAGCCTGGTTGTCTTAGAGCGCCACCTGTGGCTTACTTTAACGGAGATCAGGGACGCTGACAAAACTGCCTTCCTCGACTCTCCAGTCTCTCCATCCGGTCTCTTCGGCCCTTCTGTAAATGGCTTCGCTGATCGCTTCACGGAGGCTCAGAAAGCTTCAAGTGCTATGAGGCACTTCCTGCCCAAGCGCTCTAGCTCGGTCCAACGGCGCCCCAAGAGCACGCCGCGACCGGAAAAGCCCGCGTCTCAGGTTCTCCAGCCCCGCCCCGCGGCTGACACCACTCGACGCCTGAAGCCTGCAAAACGATTCCCGTTTCCCAGGCGCCAGGGCCCTCGACCGAAGCTGACGCTCGACCATGAGCCCAAGAAGCCGTCCTAACCGGCAGAAAAAGGGGTCTATGTCCCGCCGCGGCCGGACCAGCCCCGAAGATCGCTCGGGTGCTTCTCACAGCTCCCTCTTCAGTTCAGGCGGCTGGAGCAGTTGTGTATGCAGACAATGGGCCCGTCACGTGTTACGCACCCCTGCACCCAAACGCTGTTTTAACGGCGACCCACACAGAGCACAAAACGAGCAAAATTTCTCCCCTGACTTCATATCAGTTCGAGCCCCCGTCTCTGGGCGTTCCAGATATGATGATGCCTCTGGCTCTTCGGGCTCTAGCCTGGCAGGCTATCCCAGGAGTTTCAGAATGGGTGATAAACATCATAAAGCACGGCTACTCGCTTCAGTTTGCACGCAGACCCCCGCGCTTTCGCGCTGTGGTTCAAACCTCGGTCAGCAGCACACTGTGTCATGTCCTCCGCACCGAAGTACTAAGTCTGCTAGCAAAAGGGGCTATCAAGAGGGTTCCCCCTTCTCTAAGCGAGTCAGGCTTTTACAGCCGTTACTTTCTCGTTCCGAAGAAAGACGGCGGCCTGAGGCCCATTTTAGATCTCAGACATCTGAACAAGGCTCTCATGTCACGGCCGTTCAGGATGCTCACGACCAGACATATACTGGCGCAAATTCGCCCAGGCGACTGGTTTTTCTCAGTAGATCTGAAAGACGCTTACTTTCACATTCAAGTGAATCCCCACCACAGGCCATTCTTGAGATTCGCCTTCGAGGGGCAGACATACCAGTACACGGTTCTACCGTTTGCAATGGCTCTGGCACCTCGTACATTCACGAAGTGCATGGATGCAGCTCTCTCCCCCCTGAGACAGCGGGGAATGCGCATTCTAAACTACCTCGACGACTGGCTCATTCTGACTCAGTCAGAGGCGGAGTCACATACTCACAAAGCCTGGCTCCTCAGCCATCTAGAATGTCTAGGGCTCAGGGTGAACTTTTCAAAGAGTATTCTGTCACCCAGCCAACGTATCATGTTCCTGGGGACAGTATTCGACTCCGTTCTTATGAGAGCATGGCCCTCCCCGGCCCGTGCTCTATCGATTCAGCGGCTCGCCGCATCGTTCACGGAGGGCTCTCATGCACCCCTCAGAACGTTTCAGAGGATCCTTGGCCTTATGGCCTCAGCATCATCAGTACTCCAACTAGGCCTACTGCGCATGCGTCCTCTTCAGCTATGGCTAGCACCTCGGGTGCCACCCCACGCCTGGCACTCAGGCCGATTGATTATCAAGGTGGATCAGCGCTGTGTTCAAGCCCTGGCCCCTTGGACGAACGCCAGCTGGTTTCAGCAGGGTGTGAGTATGGGGGTGGTCTCCAAGAGGAGGGTGATTTCAACAGACGCTTCCAACTTAGGTTGGGGAGCCCTGTACGAGGGCAGGCCTGCCTCCGGCCTCTGGTCGAGCTCGGAGAAACGCCTACACATCAACTGCCTCGAAATGAGGGCAGTTTTTCTGGCCCTGAAAACCTTCCTCCCATACCTGGCTGGACACCACGTATTGGTCCGGACGGACAACATGTCAGTGGTATCTTACATAAATCGCCAGGGCGGCCTCAGGTCCCGCAACCTGCTTGCCATAGCCACACAGCTACTGTTACGGGCTCACACCAATCTGCGCTCGCTCAGGGCAGCTCACGTGCCGGGCACGTTGAACACAGGAGCAGACATGCTCTCTCGGGGCAGGGTTCCCCCAGAGGAATGGTCTCTCCACCCTCAGACGGTTCTCATACTTTGGGAGGTCTTCAGGAAGGCAGAAGTAGATCTCTTCGCCTCAGAAGACAATCGTCACTGCCCAATCTTCTTTTCAAAGAGCAGGGATGCGTTGGCCCACGACTGGCCCAGCCTTCCCCTCTATGCTTTTCCTCCGGTCTCGATGCTCCCTCAGGTCATCAAACGGATCAGAGACACGAAATGCGCAGTGCTCCTGATAGCTCCTCTATGGCGAACCCAGTCTTGGTTCCCAGAGCTGATACGGCTGTCTGTGACAGACCCTTGGCCAATCCCAGTGAGGCGCGACTTCCTGGCTCAGGCCAGCAGGACTATATGGCATCCCCGTCCCGATTTGTGGGCCCTACACGCTTGGCCACTCAACGGGTACCCCAGGACCTCCCAGAGGGCGTCCTGAACACGATCAGGGAAGCTAGAGCTCCGTCTACGAGACGCCTCTACCACCATAAATGGTCAGTGTTTTCCAGCTGGTGTTTAGCTCGAAACCTCGACCCACACACTTGTGAAATTCCAAGAGTGCTATCCTTTCTCCAGGAGATGCTGGATGCGGGTCGCTCCCCCTCCACTCTCAAGGTAAACGTAGCAGCCATTGCTGCACAGCATGTATTGGAAGCCGGAGCCTCCTTAGGAAAATGCGACCTTATAGTTCGCTTCCTTAAGGGCGCCAGAAGGCTTAACCCGCCTCGGCCGCCATCTGTCCCAGCATGGGACCTTTCTTTGGTTCTGCGGGCTCTTAAGGGACCTCCCTTTGAACCACTTCGGTCAGCCGACCTAAAACCTCTCTCCCTGAAAACCGCCCTGCTGTTGGCACTGGCGTCAATCAAGAGAGTAAGTGACTTACAGGCGCTCTCTACTAGCGCTTCCTGTCTGGAATTTGGCCCCAATGACTCTAAGGTCATCCTTAGGCCAAGACATGGATATATTCCTAAGGTGCTCTCAACTCCGTTCAGAGCCCAGGTTATTTCTCTGTCAGCTCTTCCCACCTCAGAAGAGTTCAGTGATGTTCTCACACTCTGCCCTGTCAGAGCTTTGAGGATTTATTTAGAGCGTTCAGCCTCTTTCAGACAGTCTGAACAGCTTTTTGTTTGCTTCGGGGGCCGAACCAAAGGTCTTCCTGTCACGAAGCTCACGCTGTCCAGGTGGATAGTGGATGCCATTGCTCTGGCCTACACCTCACTGGGCCTTACATGTCCCATAGGTGTTAGAGCTCACTCCACGAGAGGCGTCGCCTCTTCGTGGGCCTGGTCAAGTGGTGTTCCTATCGAAGACAATTGTGCGGCGGCCGGATGGTCCGTCCCGTCCACATTTGTGAGATTTTACAACCTGGAAGTTCCTGCTCTGCAGGCACGAGTTCTCTCTATCTAAGCTCTGGCTCTGCGGACCCAGGCTAGTTTTGACATTCCTTCTGTCACATTTGTGCGATGACCGGCTAGTCTGTTTCCTCCACATTTGTGAAACGTTACAACCCAAAAGCCCCTGCTTTGCAGGTACAAATTCTCTCTAGCTAGGCCCTGGCTCTATGGATCCAGACTAGTTATGAAAATGCCTATGTAGGACGTTATGCGGCGGCCGGCTGGTCTGTTCCGTCCGCATCTTAAACCTCTATGGTACCTGCCTTATGGGCATGAGTAGTCTCTATCAAACGTATGCGGCGGCCGGCTGGTCCGTTCCGTCCGCATCTTAAACCTCTATGGTACCTGCCTTATAGGCATGAGTAGTCTCTATCTAACGCTGGCTCTGTGGACCCAGACTAGTTTTTGACTCAGACACTGGTTGTCATCTCGAGTTGTGGGATTCTTAAGACTGGCCCTTGGCCCAGCTTTATCTGTTTGGATATCTAAGGGCCCGAAGATTCGGTCTCTTTATCCTAGGCTATTCTGTACTTCCTGGAGCTCTCGGTGAGTCAGATTGGCCAAAGACAACAAGCACGGCGTTTTAAATAGTGTTCCCACAGCGTTTTCAACGCAGTACGAGAGAACGTTCTCGTAAGGGAACGTACTTGGTTACTTACGTAACCTTGGTTCCATTAGAGATAAGGGAACGAGTACTGCGTTGCCTTGCTGTGCTATTGTCTCTTATGGCAGGTGTCTTTTCGCTTCAGTCGATTTAAACCTGTCAAATGGCGGATTCTCTGTGTATTTATACTCTTTTGTCACGTGCGGTTTCGCGCGCTTGACTCTGGCAGAGTGCCAAGCGCCCCGATTGGTCCGCGCTCCTCTGCTGATCCGCCATTGGTTCGTGCAGTTGCTTTGCACAAGCCAATCAGCACGCTCACGCGAGCTTCTAGCTCTCGCATGTGCTGCAGCAATGCGTTTTAAAATAAAGGCTTCAATATTCTCGAGAAAAGGAGTTTTCCCACAGCGTTTTCAACGCAGTACTCGTTCCCTTATCTCTAAGGGAACCGAGGTTACGTAAGTAACCAAGTACGTTTTTTTGTATATTGATTCAATAATTGTTAGATAAAAACAGAACAAGATGAATGTCGTATATAAGAGAATATTTTTTCTTTGCATTATACAAGTTGTTTCTTATATATGTCACGAGTACGTTCTGTCATGTCTGCATCTGTTCTCATTAGTCCCTGATTAGTTGATCTTGCTTGTTTAGTTCCCTCATTTACCCTGTCCTCCCTGTTCTGTTGGTTATCGTCTATGTGAAGTGTGTTGCGTCCTGTTCGCATGTATCTTGCTATCTTTGTTTAATAAACCTGTATTAGATTATAATCGTCTTCCTCGTCTGCCTGCCTGCAACCACGTAACGTTACTATATATGAAGAGTTCAGATGCAAAACCTCTAAGTGCCATCTGAAATTTTCTTCTAGAATGATTCATCAAGCTTGTATATTTTAGTTCAGTAATTTCACTTAAATGACAATTAATAGGTAATTTGCATTGCCATTTAAGTGAAATTACTGAACTTAAATATACGAGCTTGATACAAATGTTCATTCTAGAAGAAAATTTCAGAAATTAAATTTCAGATTTTTTTTTTATTATTATTATTTTTTTATACTGTGTTTGTATTGTATTTATTGTACTGTGTACTGAGCACACCTTTAACACAAAGCAAATCTTGTCTCTTTTTCTGGTCCAACAAGTTTCTTTCTGCTCTGATAGACAAAAGGGTGGTGCATTACGAGAAGAAAAGAGCATCTGAGCTGCAATAACATGTGTTTGTCTCATGTTCGGCAGTCTGTAAATGTGCTCGGGAACTATCAGAAGACAATAGCACATATACGAGGATGAGTTCCGTGAACGCATGAAAGAAAAAAAACTTTTCATAACTTCTGGGTTGAATTGAATTATCGGAATGAGGAATCTGTCATCTTCAATTCACTTCTTCATCTCTATAGAGTCTCTAAAGTATCTTCTCATCCGACCATGTTGTTGTTTTAGAAAATAATTATTTACTGAAAGAAAAACAAAATCCGTAGAAAAGCACACGACTCAATGCAATAAGCATATTACGGTAGGCCTATATAACAATGAGTGATATATTTTTACAGCATTTATTAACCTTTGTTATTATTAGTTTATAAAACAGTCAATGTCACAGTGCATTAATATTAATAAACACAGCAGTTCATGTTCTGTTTTTCTGGTGGCCCGTGACTGTATCGTCTTTAAACTTTTCTGGTCAAGCTTTTTCAAGCCAACATCGAAGTGACAGACTTATTTTAGTCTAGTTTATATCTGTTAACGTTAATAAAACACAACATTGTTAGTTCATGTTAGTTCAGGTCCATTACATAACAGATACAACTTTTGATTTATATAATGTATTGTTAAATGTTGAAATTACCATTGACTGAGATGCTTTAAAATTATTTTTCATTGTTAGATTATGATCAATATTAATATACAGTCAGTGGCCACTTTATTAGGTACACCTTTTTAACTGCTTTGTAACACAAATGTCTACTCAGCATATCACACATCACTCCTTGCATTAAGGCATGCAGACGGATCAAGACGATCAGCTGAAGTTCAAACTTTTACGTCAAAGTACGTGTCTTTGTTAAGGTGTTGTGAATGCTTGTGTCTTTATGTTGTGTCTGCTAGGATGATTGGCAGCACGTGTTGTTAATCCGCTCTTCTGCTGATTCGCTCTTGTGGCCATGAATTCTGCCATAAAAGCTGAGCAGTTTTGCAGAGTCCCTTTCTCCTGTAGCAGACCTGTGTTTTAGCTCTCTCGATTGTTTTTGTTTACCATGATGTGAGATATATTACTGGTGTGTAAGATTAGTGCAAGGGGGATATTATTTTGACTGTTACAGGATGTCTTTTGTGCAGGGCGAGCTGTTTTTCAAGTTTTGTTTGCAATATTTATTTACTATTTTAGCTTTGATAAAATATAATTTTTGTATCAGGAACTCGCACCTTGTGTGTCTTTATTTGGATTGTTTTTCTCTGTTGTTTCGGGGTGGCGTAGTCGCTTAGGATCGGGCCACCTGCTACCTGTGGCGTAGTCGGCAGGGTCCACAGAATATCTGGTAGAGGCGTGGAACCGTATATTCTTGTTTATTTTTGTAAGTTCGTGTATGTTTTGTGTTCTTTCTCTTTTTAGGAACAAAGCAGCAGCTGACTGAAAGCGTAACTGAAACACTGATACAGTGCTTTGTCTCGAACACGGTAATGACAGTTCTTTGAGACAAAAGCCAATCATTGGAAGATGTTAGGGATGCGGGATGTTCCAGGGTCTGTATCTAGTTCTGGTCTGTTTAAGCCTTGGGACTGATGGCCGGCGATTGTAATACATCACAAAAATAGAGGGTAGAATGTAATGAGGTTTGTGACACGTGTAAAACGTCACAATCGGTAAATGAGTGGCCAATGAGGTATTGCTCTGCTACAGTATATAAGCCTGTTGTCTAGGCCTCTTGGGGTGTGTCATGGTGGTTTAGTCGCTAAGAACCGAGCCACCTGGCCACAATATATATTGTCTTGGTCCAGTTCTCAGACACACTGCTGCTCGGTCCTCAACCAGCCGAGAGGCCCTGACTCGCTGTGTCATGTGATGGTACTGGACGATTCTCGGTGGACGGCTTCATACTCCTCCACCTCCTGGCGGACGACGATAGCTCCTCTGACTACGGGTGCCTGGTAGCCAGTTCCCCGTTCCCTCGCTCTGCATACTCCTCCCCATCATGGCGGATGGCAGCAAGACTGGCCTCCAGTGAACGACGACGGCTCCTCTGTCCCCTCACAGAGAGCAGCCACCCCTCCTCGACCCAGGAACCCGGTGGCGAACTCTCCATCCCACCTGTGGGAAAATCTCGCCAGCTCGACCGCCTCAGCAGTCACCGCTGCTTCATGCTGCCCGATCTCCTCAGCACCGTGATCCCCTTCAGCAGCGAGGGCTCTCTGACTACGGGCGCCCGCCAGTTCCCCATTCCCTCGCTCCCCGTTCCTTCGCTCCCTCGCTCTGCCTACTCCTCCCCATCATGGCGGATGGCAGCAGGACTGGCCTCCAGTGAATGACAGCAGCTCCTCTGTCCCCTCACTGAAGCTCGCCATCGGGTTGTGAACATAAACAAACACAACATAAATAGTCCAGGCCTGGTCCTCTCTCGTCTTGCACTGTCGTCACTCCTCCTTCCATCCTTCTGGAGCTCCTCCGTGGAACTCGAGACCGGTGTGGTGTACAGGGGACGCTCATTAACCTGTTAACCGTTGCCAGTGCGCGGGCGCACTGAAGCGTTTTTTTTTTATATATAGTTCAAAGTTACTATCATATTTAATTGTTATACCTTGACAAACAATACATCATTAAAAAGATATAAGACTCAAGTTACAGTATTTGACCACTATTGTATTCTGAGAAACTTATAGCGACAGTTATTTCTTCATTTGTGTCAGGAGTTATGAAATGAAAAAATTAGTCGATACCTTTAATATGAATTATGCGCGTCAGCCGCTTTCATTCATAAAAAACTCCCGTGCTGTCGTCATGACAGCGATTCACAAAACAACGTCCTTCAGGGCTTTTAGCTAAAAAATGTGCAGATTTGGAGAAATATTAATATATTCTCATAGGTTTACATCAGATTTCTATAGACAGGAATAATATTTATTGAATTTATACCCAAATGCGTCGATGTAATCATTATGAGCGCTTGAATAATCTGATACTGTGTTTTCAATTCATACCAATAGCCTGAGGGCGCTATATGCACAATAATAGTCCATATATGGAACATGAAGAAGAGCCATGATCATGTGACATTCCAGGACGTCACTGATACACACAAAGCTAACAAGAGATCGCGCTGTAACATGCGATAAAGATGTTTTGAAGACAATAAACATGATTGCAATGATATTTGAGTTACCCGTGTTTTTCAAGCCATGCCAGGTATTTTCATAATAATATACAGGGCTTGACATTAACTTTTTTGCTCACTAGCCAATGTGGCTAGTGGTTTTCCAAAGTTACTAGCCACACAGCATTTTTACTAGCCACATTTTTGTTGTTGTGAAATTACCTGATAAAAGTTGACTATGGCGTGCTAAAATTTACTTGAACTAGATTTGCAACCCTTTTAAATGTAAAACCACTGTACACACCCAAATCAAGACTACATAAATATATAACAATACAGGTCATTATCATTAGCTCTGATAAGGTTGTGTGTAAAGCTCCTTCTTTAAAATAAAACCATGTATTATGTAGGCCTATTATATGTCGCCACATAGCTCCACACCGGCATACGACTAACTCCAGCAGGGCAGCTAGCTGTCTCTTCGTTTCTGTGTTGTCGGTCATAGCGCGCAAGGCAACACTGTGTGCATGTAATACTCATTAGGGCTGTCAAAATTGCTCAAAAATGACGTTCGAATATTCCCTCTAAAAAAAACCCACACATTAGTGGGCAATAGGCTAAACACATAGCCAAGCCTATTGCCTATTCGAACTATTCGAACATCTGGTTGCGCATTTTGTCAATGACGCGCGCTTACGTCAATAACAGGACAAATTAATAGAAAGAGACATAACTACTTGTATAGGTAGTTTATTTAAGTTTAAACATATTTGACAACGTATTACCTACACACAAAAAAGTAAATCAACTTTCTCTCGCTCGCCCTCATCCTGCTGCGTTCACGCCGGACACGAATAGCGCGTCAGGCGCGAGTGATTTCAAGACGCGTTTATGCGCGTCTGGAGGTCTTGCGGCGCGAATGAGGCGTCACGCTCTCTGCACATAACGGTTTAAAGGATAAACAACAATAAGCAAATGTTGAGTGCTGATCAAGAGTTTTGTGCAAGCAATTTAAGGTCGCGACTTAAAGGTCGCAGGCTTCATTCAGTGATTGAAACAAATATTATTAACATTAATTGAAGTTTCACAGTATATAGAACCTACATTGAACGCTCCGAGCGAGCTGTGCTGTGGTAAACATGGAACTTTTCCTTGACATGAAACGGTAAATAATCAAACCAGTGGAAGCCTGCAGTGCATGAAACTGCTGTATCTAACGTACCTTATTCATGCAATATCTATTCAGTCAGTACAGTAGCCTACACTTTAGTAATGTTTCTGTTTAATGTGTCAACGCTTCTTCCTGTTACCTGTCCCTGATCCCTCAGGCAGCGCGCCCACTCGCAAAGCAGACAGCCGCGCCTCTGCTACCGCGGGCGTTTTCCACATTCGAATATTCATTTTCACCTTCGAAATTCTTTTTTTTTTAAAGTATTCGAATTTAGAATATTCGTTGACAGCCCTAATACTCACGGGAGTTGTAGTGTTGTAGTGTCGTAGTGTCACACTTATTTCAGATGCCTTTTGAAAAGACTACAATTATTCAACCCGCCAAAGTGGCTAGTTGGAGTGACTGTGTTACCCGCCACGAGCAAAATCCACCCGCATTTGGCGGGTTGGCGGGTGTTAATGTCAAGCCCTGATAATATATTATATTTATAATGTAATGCTAATCTATATAGACTATCATTGTGCAGAACACTATACCATAGTATATTTTCTGTCTGATTTTTTTATCTGAAGCCAAATTAAAGGTGCTGTATGTAACTTTTTTTATAAAATGAATCCTTTTTTTATTGCCCGTCTGTGAAGGGGTTGTAATCACACATTACATTGATCCACTTTTCGTGTTTTGCTATTACCTCTGAAGGCCAGTATTCCTATTTTTATGTGAAGTCTCCGGGTCGGATTTTCTGCGAAATCCACCGGATGTGACGTGCATGCGCGCTCCCGAGCCTACAGTCTATTGCAACTGCACTGCAGCTAACGACATGGAGTCTGATAACACCAAAAAACGACCTGCCTCCAGCACAACACAGACTCCAACACAGACTCCAACACAAACTAATATATATATATATATATATATATATATATATATATATATATATATATATATATATATATCTGCTGAAGCTCGTCAGGCCAAACGTCAATCGGATCGACTCAGGACGAAAACACGGATCAACATCGGCAGAGCGTTTGAATTATGGAGAGACCTCCGTTTTGAAATAGCAAGGTAAAATATAACATACATAAGACATGAAATGAATACAAAAGACTGTTCCATGATAACAAAAAGCAGGTGCTTTAGGATGTAACTTTTATTTTATGTAGGCCTACTAGATCTACTGTCTAACGTCACTCATCCCACTACTATCATATTGTTTATAATACACATTTCCAGACATGTTCAGTACAGTAATATTACTTCCTACTGTCTTATTGTTACACTGAAATTGTCCAGTCTAGTTGACTAACCGTTTTCGTTTTCATTCATTGACCTATGTTGACATTGCTGATTGTGAAAGATACACAACTAGTTAGTAAAATAATGCTAGATAACACCACATGTCGGCAAAATACAGTCAATGTAACGTTATCATGGTACGAGCATGGAGCATTAGTTCTACGTCAAGCTGATAAAAGTAGCCTATTATGGTAATGTTGCAGTGGGAGTTTACATGAGTTTCCAGCATGTTGTGTGATGCTTTCTCCGTTGTGTTGAAAGTCTCAGTGTGGCCGCCGGTGAGTTCGCGCTCTTGAGTTTGAGCACGCGCACAAGCACTGTTGTTGCAATCTGAAACATCACCGCTAGAGGCCGCTGGATCCTACATACAGCACCTTTAAATCATAGAAGATTATTTAAAATACTCGACTTGCGTTATAAAGTAAGTTTGGAGCACAAACATGGTTTTAATCTCATAAATTGTCATGTATTGATGGTGTGCTAAGCTAACATGCTAGCTAGCCCTAGGTGCACCTGCCACTAGCAGTTATACTTTTATGATTTTTTGAATGCTTACTGAAATGTTTCTTTATTCAAGAAATGCATTTGATACTGTTTAAAATGTGAGGTGAACTTTGAGAAAAGAAATTAGGGACTGAAACCCTGTGAATAGCCAGTCGTTAGTAACTATAATGCAGACAAAATAAATGCATATTTAGAGCCATAACCAGTCTGGAGAAGTGTGAATGTGTGTAGGGGGAGACTGAGACTGAATTGTGCTCTTCTGCACCACAAAACAATAGAGACAATATACTGGATAGATGGTTAGAAGATAACAATAAACATTAGTTGCATTTTAGAGTCAAATCAAAATAAAGTCATTGACATGTTCTTGAAAAACATTTCACTAAATACAGAGTTTTGGACTTATTATCTTCAGCTTTTAAACAAAAAATGTTTAGACATGTGGCTTTAGCTGTAGTGCATTTCTAGATTGCTACAGTGCCAACTTCAATTTTACTTTCATGAGGATGTTTCATAAAAAATAATTTCTAATAACTTTACAAAACTTTGAAGCTATTTATAACATTTTTTTTTTCATTATGACAATAATTAATTCTGCATTTACAATAAACTGCCAGGTGTCAGCTTTCAAATGAGATCATACTTGTGCTTTTAGTACAAAGGGTTCATGAACTGTATCTGTTTCAGTTTGGGTATGTCATTTCTGGGGATTTTGCAAAAGTGGGGTTGCAGCTTAACAGGTTAACACTCGAGCCACCGTTCCCACTGCTCTTGGCCTCACCCTGCTTGCCAAAACATACAAATGCTGTAGACGAATTACACTCTGAAGTGTAATACTTAACAAACGCCACCTTAACAGATTGCAGCCACCCCTTCTCGACCCAGGAACCCGGTGGCTAGCTCTCCGTCCCACCTGTGGGAAACTCTCTCCAGCTCGACCGCCTCGGCAGTCACCGCTCCTTCATGCTGCCCGATCTCCTCAGCACCGCGATCCCCTTCAGCAGAGAGGGTTCTCCGACAGCATGTCCCTCCTTTCTCCTGGGTTTCGACTCTAAGGTAACAATGCTCAAAGCTCAGAGAAGGGGGCAGGAACTGGCGAATGTTGAACGTTAACTTTAATCCAATACATAAACAAACATCAAAATGAAAGTAAAGCGGCAGTCCCTCACGGACGACTCCCGCATATGAAACAAACACAACATAAATAGTCCAGGCCTGGTCCTATCGTCGTCACTCCTCCTCCTATTCTTCCGGAGCTCCTCCGTGAGACTCGAGTGTACAGGGGACGCTCATTAAAACTCGAGCCACCGGCAGTGCCGTCACCAAACCTCAGTCTTAAGGGGGGCATATGATATGCATGGGAGGGCACAATTATTATTAGCCTACAGTACGAATATTTATAATAATCGTATACTCTATTCATGCAGCACATAATCATCATGTTAAACATAACGAACAGCAATATGACCAGGTAGCCTATAGCCTACACCACATTACATAGAAGCAATATTATGAATATCCATAAAACACTTGACTATACAACATATTAGATGTAACGCCAGAAGCAAACATTGCATTTTAAAGCAGTCAACAGAGGGATATGCATTGCCATGAGACACACACACACACGCACAGAGACTTTGAACCTACCGGTACTTATAGGTGAGGCAGCGCTGTCCTTTCTTCAGTCCCTCCTGTCAGTACAGCGGGAGGCGGCGTTTCTCCGAGCAGAACCTCCTCAACACAACCTGTTTGGGTTTGTCCGTGCCGAGGTCACTCACACCCACTGATTCAACAGCAATTGTGGCCCAAATGCTGTCCCAGTCGCAGTTGCACTTGACCTGCAGGTCCTGCCAGGCCCAGGGTCGGGCTCCACGGAGCTACTAGTATCAGGCTCAGACTGTCGTCCAGGCTCTCCTTCTCCAACTACAACATCAGGAGTCAACAACACAACAACACGATGTCGTATCCAATTTGGCAGAGGAGACTGTTGGTGGGCTTTTCAACCACTTATGGATATCCATGACGAACTGAAGCGAGTAAGCCGGAGCGAAAACTCATCCAGCTTTCAAAAACGTGTGGTAACTGTTGAGCGGCTACACTGATGTAGGCTCCGTCACGTACGTAGCCTAACTGTCTTTTTAGTAAGGCTGTGATAGACTGTTGGCAGTGTAGATTCCCATCAGTCAAACAAAATCACACCATTGTTTCTTTATATCTTTAATGTTTTAATGATAAAGAATGCAACATTAATGCAACACAAGATTAGCAACTATGATAACATAAAATGAAAGTAATTTTTTTAAGAGATCTGTGCCTCAAGTGTGGGGGCACAAACATTTTTGGGGGCGGGCCCGGCCCCCTATGGCCCGCCCATAGCGACGGGAGTGGCCACCGGCCTCGGTCCGTTCCCACTGCTCTCGGCCCGCCCTGCTTGCCAGAACATGCAAACGCTGTAGATGAATTACACCCTGAAGTGTAATACTTGACATGCGTGCTAATTGCCATTTCCACTGAGACAGAACTGAATTCCAGTCGCTCAACAAATCTTCCTCTATCTCAGTTTAAAGTCAAACGTCATTTTTGAAACTATGGATGTTTCCCACAAACTGGTTTCAGCCCCTCCTCAAGCTCCATTTACTTCATGCATGATTCGCATTGCGGTTTTCTGCATCCAGCAAATGACGTGTTATCTGAGGAATATATTCTCTGAATAGTAATTGCAAAGCTCAGATTATCCAGCCACAACAAAACCTTGAGACACACCTCTGTGTGATACGATTGACCTACTTCTCACCTCCTCATTCACCTGAAGCCCTTGTGTAAGTAAAACGATATCAGAGTATCTCCATACGCTGACTTCTACTGGTCATGACTCAGTCATTTTCACCCAATTCAAAGGGAAAACAGGTTTTTTTTTTTTTTTTTTGCTGACCCCATTGGATGTTTCTTGTTTTAAGCACAAACTTACTTCCTTTTTCAGTCATTTTCCTTCCCAAGTAAATGTACCTTAATTTAAGGTTGATTAGATATTATATCCTATAAAAAAACATGATTTTTTTTTTTTTTTTTTTTGCAGTGTATAGTAGTTTTTACTGAAGGGTCAAGAACAGTTAAGTAAAGACTTTCATTAAATAATCTTGTTTTTTTTTTTCTTTTCTTTTTTGTTTAATTTTTATAATGTCAATATTTAAAAACAAATCTAAAATGATCTATAAAATGTCTATAAAATGTGTGTGTGTTTTTCTAGGTAGAAAGATAATTGTACTGATCGTGCTGAATATCATATGTGAACTTTTGTATGAGTGAAGACATTTCTACAGTTACAATGTCAGCCGTTTAGTGTTTAACCTGTTAACTAGTTACAGACATTGACAAAAAAAGTGCAGTTTTTAGTGGGTTTAGTAGGTTTCAGTAGTTTTTACGGAACGGTCGAGAAATTATAGTAGGCCTATAGCCTACTTTCACTATTGAATAAACATTCGACAGCAGAAGAAAAACATTGGGAAAAAAATCTATAATCTTATTCATTTAAAAAACAAAACAAATTATAACATTTTTGGTAACACTCTAATAAGGTCTCATTTGTTAACATTACAGCATGAATTAACAATGAGCGATATATATATATATTTTTTTGTTTTGTTTATTAGAGCCTTTATTAACTTTTGTTGACGTTAGGTTCATGTTAGTTCACAGTGCATTAACTGATGTTAACAGATTAAAAAATATATATTAGTCACTCACTAGCTATGTTTCCATCCACCTTTTTTTTATGCGCATTGCATCGCATCAAAACCTGTTGGATGAAAACATCAAGATGCGCATACAATCTAAAAATGAGAATTTTGAATTCATGCTCATCTTGACGTTTTCATGATCCAACAGTAAATAAAAATAGCGCATAAAAATAGGTTTGAGTCGGATACACTTTTATAAGAATAAAATAATAAGAATACATGTGCATAAACTATGATAGAAATGGAAAAAAAATAAAATAAAAAATTGTCGATGTGCAAAAAAAATAAAATAATTCATGTGACTTTGCGCGATGGGACTGTATAACTGGACTAACCAGTCGGCCGATCTCGTTGCAAAGCATCTGAAATGCTGTTTTGGTCATTTTGAAATGCCTGAGCAAAGTCTGGTGTCAGTATGGTTCAGTATTTCCCTCCCATAACTGTCTAACTCGACTGCATTCCCAAACAAAAGCATCCGCCCCTGAGAGCAAGACTGAGACAAGTCATTTATCATATAAGACAATTATTAGGCTTATACAGGGGCTTCTCCTACTTTAATAGTGATATTTAGCTCCAGTTTACCAGGAAGTGACAAATCTGTTTTCTTTGGCTCACTGGATGAAAACGGTGCTTTATTTGGAAATATTTTATGAGATATAAGATAAGATAATTTTGCGCATAAGATAAATTTGCACCTTATGGAAATAAGCTAATTAAATTAATAAGAAATTAAATTAATAGGAAATTAACTAAGATTAATACATGCTGTAGAAGTATTGTTCACTGTTAGTTCATCTTAACTGATGAAATTAATTAACATTAATATTATTGTATATTGGGTAACATTTTAAGGCTTCATAGTTAACAGCAGTTATCTACTTTAGTTTACTTAAATTTAACAATGAACAATACTTCTACAGCGTTTATTAATCTTAGTTAATGTTAATTCCAACATACGATTAGAAACAAAAGTTTTTGTTAACATGTAGGTTAATGCACTGTAAGCTCAAATATATTTCTCATTGTTGGTTCATGTTCTCTCCCTATGGAGGATCCCACTACCACTCTACAGATAAGGCGTTGTCAGGAAAATTCGTCTCGCGGTCCTACCCCAAAGCAACAAATAAAATAAAATTCCTTATCAAAATTTATAGGCCTAAGGAAAGACAAGTATTTTGTTTAGGCTTGGCTTGTAGGGAATTCCAAACCTGCGTATATTCAAACGCACATAACTATAGAACCCATTCTAAATGCGCATGTGAACGCCATCAGCGTTTCTCACAGGTTCGCGTTTAAAGTCTGTGTAGAGGGAATGGTGTCGTCTTAGCGGCCCCTAATTTAATAACGAATGATCATTGCGACGGAAGCAAATCAATTAAAACTAACTTTAGATGGAAATAACTTAACTCTGCTGTAAAGCCGAAACAATCTCTGTTACCTTAAATTATACGCTTATCTCTGTAAAGCTGCTTTGAGACAATCTACATTGTTAAAAGCGCTATATAAATGAAGATGACTTGACTTGACTTGACTTGACAAGTAAACATGACACAACACTGGGAAATACACCATTCACATCTGTGTCAAATTGAAACTCTACTATCAAAACCTAAACTCTGCTATCAAAACCTAACGTTTGTCAAATTGTACCTCTGATGACAAAATGACACATACTTGCATCATATGCATACACTTTCAGATCAGGGGGAACACACTAGTCTACTTTATATAAAACACTGCAGTCTTTGATTTTCACTGTTTATTCAGAAGGCATATTTTCAGGAGGCACATTTTCAAACAACCAAAAAAGCAAATAGGCCTACTCAATATTGTACATTGCAGTAACATGAATTCAGATAAAGCAAAAAATAAAATAAAAAATAATAATAGAAAAAACACTTTACTGTAAACACAGAAAATCATGGCAATTGTGCATAAGCTCATGGATCCCGCCGTCTGTTGGGGTCTGGCCACAGGACCTCATCGACATTGCATTATACCACTTCAAATTGATAGTGGTTGGTGAACCAGGCCTGGACCAGAGCAGCCCGATGGAAACTGACATTATCCCATACCACTACAAACCTGGGCTGATCTGGTCTGTTCTGTACAACTATATTATGGAGAGCATCTAGAAATGTGAGTATGTTGTATGGACCTAGTTTTGCACGATGATGCAGAAGCCCTCGAAGGCTTATGATATTTCCCCCGCGCTGCCCCGGGACGTGCACAATTGCCCTTTGGCCAATTACATTACGACCCCGTCGTCTTGTTTTGCTCAGGTCGAATCCAGCTTCATCAATGAAAATGAATTCATGAGGCTGTGCAGCTCCATCCATGGTCAAGATTCTCTATAACAAACAAAAAAACATATTACTGTACTACAGTGCTACACATACAGAATCCTCACCCCATCACACAGGTACCCGTGTAGCTCTCCGAATGGATCCATGTGGTACTGATATGGTACATATTCAGCTGCTACTGGATTTCACCAATACTGTATTGTAAATGTAAAGGACAGTTACACTTACCCGTACAAGTCCTTTGACCCTGACACTGTTCCTCTCAAATGGGAACCTGTAGAGCTGCTTCATGGTGATGTTGTGTTTTCCCCAGACGCGTCTGATGGTGGTGATGCTCACATGGTTTATGATGTTGAACACTTGCCTGTCTGCAAGTAATTTCTGTCGTAGCTGGTGGAGACGGATGGCATTGTCTGCCCTCACTAGGTCCACAACGGCAAGTTCCTGCTGTTGTGTGAACAGGCGTTGGCGTCCTCCCCCAGAAGGTCTTCTAGTCATTCTAGAGAAATACAACCACAAATTGTCCTCGGTTTGCTTCTTTTTCTTACAGTACTTTACGGTATATACTGTATCATCCACTGTACTGAAACATCTCAATATACTGTAAGTAATCATGGCAGGGGCATAGCACAAGATCCCGGGCTCTATGTATAGGCAGTCCTGATGGGCCCTCATGTTCCAAATAAAATATATTCAAGACTTTCCAAGGACCCTCTCTCCCCTTGGGGCCCTGGTAATCAGTACTGGTTTTACACCCAGTCCGACGCCCCTGAATCATGGTATGTTTCACAAAAACTACCACTTTGGCTGCAAAAGGAGCATTAGCACCCTGCAATACCCTGCAATCCTCCTCCTCCTCCTCCTCCTCCTCCTCCTCCTCCTCCTCCTCCTCCTCCTCCTCCTCCTCCTCCTCCTCCTCCTCCTCCTCCTCCTCCTCCTCCTCCTCCATCCATGCTTGCAAAGTTCTTGAAATGGCTAAACTGAGGGCTTTTTGTGGCTGGCTGATTGGTGTTCAGTTTTGCAAGTAAGTGTCTACAGGTGTGTATTTGAGTGGTTGCAATTACCCGATGTGTTTTGTATTTTGGATACATGTTCTTTCCAAATGGCACCCTGAGATTTCATTTTTGAACGAAGTGTCTTATGTATGAAATAGAGTGTAGTATGCAGGACCAAGTGTGTTGCATAAAGGAGTAAGTGTGTTGCAGAATTGCAACTAGAGTGCAAAGCAGCGCTTTTGTTTAAGGTATGGGTACATGTGTTTGAGGTGTGGTAACAAAAGCTTCAAGTGTGTTACTTTAGTCTAAGCATGGGTCTATAGTGTTCAAGCAACGGGCAAAAACTGTAAAATGTGCATATTCGTACAATACAGTGTAGATAGATTAACTATAAGGGTTCTTCAGCAATGTTTTACATGAACCAGGGATGTTAGGGCATATTTGTGCTTTTGACATTCATGCTTTCATAACAGTCCTGTTTGCTGGAATGCAGACAAAATGTTTGTGTGCAAGCTTTTTACAACTTTTACGGATCACTGCAGAATAGTTTTCCGCCATCCATTAAAGCCTCAAAGTTCTGGTGAATTTTTTTTTTTTTTTTCTTCTAATTAGTCTGAATCTGACGTCTGATTTGTTTGTTCTGTGAAACGATGTGATAAGCGGAAATATAATGAAAATATGTTAATGTTCCTGGAACAGAATAGTCATGTCAATCAAGTAGAAACCTGAATTTGAGCACAGTGGTTGTTTGATTTTTCAGTTGATAGGTTGTTCGGTTGGTTGGATAGTTGGCTGTTCAATTTGTTTGTTGTTCAGTATGTTGGTTGTTCAGTTGGTTGTTGTTAAAGAGATAGTTCACCCAAAAATGAAAATTCTGTCAATAATTACTCACCCTCATGTTGTTCAACCCCGCAAGACTTTTGTTCATCTTCGGAACACAAATTAAAAATATTTCTGATGAAATCTGAGAGCTGTCTCACTCCTCCATAAGCTTCTAGGCAATTTCACTCTGCTAGTCCAGAAAAGTAAGTAAAAAGTTTAATTAAAATAGTTAAAATAGTCCAAGTGACTACAGTGGCTCAACCGGGCTGATTGGCGAATGATATTCCTAGTATGCTGATGCAACAAAATATTGAGGAAATCAAATGCCATCTTCATTTTGATCACACTATGTGTGACACTACAGCTTATTATTCACTACAGTTTATTATTCAAAACATGAATATTCTGACAATAAAATAAGAAATTTAACTGGTTGTGAAGGCGTTTATAATGAGAAACACTTTAACACACAACAAATTTGTTTACAAATTTTTCACAACTAAAAAAGTTGTTTAATACAACCGGCCATCACCATAATGAACAAAGAGTAATATAGTCACAGTCAGGTGTCTGCGTACGCTTCTACCATCTAGAAATTCATGGCACAAAAACATAATTTCACGGTTTTGACTGCTGGAAGCACTGGTATAGTGGGTTAAACCATATTGATCACAAGTAAAGATTGTTATCATGACTAACCGGCATGCACGATGTTATCTCTGGGAAATTTAACACAGATATCATGTAATTCACCCAATTACAATAAAATACTGGTGTTTGAGTCCCAGGTTTGGTGGATCTGCTCCTCTAGTAGTGACAGAAAGAAAATAAGGGGTTGGAAAGAAGTATCTATGGAGATAATTAAGTAATCTGTGATTGGTCCATCCTGACAGTGCTGAGAAAGGGAACGCGTATCATGTGACTTTGCTGTTGCGTGCTACTTTAACAACCACTGAACTGAACATACACAGCTGAAAATGTAAGATATACAGACCCATCATACCTGAGCAGTTACACATTTAAATTGAGAAATAATAGAGAATAATAAATAAGAGAATAATAATAATAATAAAAAAAGTATATTATAACAATATCACAATATGTCTCAGTATATAAATGGCACTATGTTGTTCATTGCATAGGACATAGAAGAGTTACTTATCATCTCGTATCGTTATTTGAATTGTCCTTATTTGTAAGACTCTGCATAGCCATTGCACTTAAATCACATTACACTAAACTACTGTCTAATTACCTTTGGCAAACAGCGGAAATATTTAGATTTATTATATATACACATACTTTATATACTTTATATATATATATATATATATATATATATATATATATATATAGATAGATATACGCGAAAGGTCCAAAGTTTGGAATAACCATTTTCTCTTCTGCTCACCAAGACTGCATTTATTAGATCAAAAATACTGTAAAAACAGTGAAATATCATTTCAATGTAAATCAGCTGTTTTCTCTGCAAAGTTTCTATTGTAAAGTGTAATTTATTCCTGTGATCAAAGCTGAATTTTCAGCATCATTACTCCAGTCTTCAGTGTCACATGATCCTTCAGAAATCAGTATAATATGCTTAATCTTTATCACAATTATTAATAATGGCTCTTATTATTATTAATTTATTCAAAAACTTGAACAAAACGTAATTATTCCAAACTTCAGACCGCTAGTGTATTATAAATACTTATTTATTTTCATTTGATCTGTTTTTACATTTATGCATTTAGCAGACACTTTTGTCCAAAGCAACTTACAATTGAAATTAATAAAAATTATGAGATAATTATTATTTTATTTGTGCGTATTCTTGCTCAGGATCATCATCTATGCTTATTCCTCTAGCTGAACTCTTTTGTCAGTTCTGATTCTCGTTCCACGTCTTCCTCTTCATCCTCCTCCTCCTCCTCCTCTTCCACCATCTCCACCCCATCCAGGGTTTTCTGCAGCTGCTGCTGTATTCTCTTCAGCTCCTGAAGTCCATCCCGAAGCTCTCTGCAAACCTCTCTGATCTTGGCGGCGAACTCTGTCTTGGCTCCCTTGCGAAGCTCGAGCGAGCCCCTGGCGAGGAAGAAGAGGTCGAGCGCGAGGAAGAGTCCGGACATGACGCCGGTGGTGACGCTGAGCACCTGCGCGGCTTTGGCTGCTCCTCCCGCGACGCTGAGCACCTGGACGGTGTTGATGAGGTTCTCCGTGTTGACCAGAAGAGCTTTCCCGGCCCGGCCGCCCTCCTTCAACACGTGCTTCACGTTCTGGTTAAGAGCCTTTCTGGAGATGCTGTCCACGTACTGCTCGAAGTTCCACTCCTCCAGAGTCAACATCCCGGCCTGGAGAGACCAGATGTTTATTAGAAGGATGAAGAGTGAGAAAATCAGGAGATTTCTGTATCACCAGTGACTAATCTAATCTTAAAGGGATAGTTCACCCAAAAATGAAAACTAGCCCATAATTACTCACCCTCAAGCCATCCTAGGTGTATACAGCATTATTCTTTCAGACGACTACAATCAGAGTTATATTAAACAAATGTCCTGGTACTTCTAAGCTTTCTAATGACAGTGAATGGCTGTTTCTGTTTTGAAGTCCATCAAAGTGCATCTATCCATGATAAAAGTGCATCTATACATGATAAAAGTGCATCTATTCATCATAAAAGTGCATCTAACCATCATAAAAGTGCATCTGTCCATCATAAAAGTGCATCTATTCATGATAAAAGTGCATCTATCATTGATAAAAGTGCATCTATTCATGATAAAAGTGCATCTATCTATGATAAAAGTGCATCTATTCATGATACAAGTGCATCTGTCCATCATAAAAGTGCATCTGTCCATCATAAAAGTGCATCTGTCCATCATAAAAGTGCATCTGTCCATCATAAAAGTGCGTCTATCCATCATAAAGTGCATCTGTCCATCATAAAAGTGCATCTGTCAATTATAAAAGTGCATCTGTCCATCATAAAAGTGCATCTGTCCATCATAAAAGTGCATCTATCCATCATAAAAGTGCATCTGTCCATCATAAAAGTGCATCTGTCATCATAAAAGTGCATCTGTCCATCATAAAAGTGCATCTGTCCATCATAAAAGTGCATCTGTCCATCATAAAAAGTGCATCTGTCCATCATTAAAGTGCATCTGTCCATCATAAAAGTGCATCTCTCCATCATTAAAAGTGCGTCTATCCATCATAAAAGTGCATCTGTCAATCATAAAAGTGCATCTATCCATCATAAAAGTGCATCTGTCCATCATAAAAGTGCATCTATCCATCTGAAAAGTGCATCTATCCATCATAAAAGTGCATCTATCCATGATAAAAGTGCATCTGTCCATCATAAAATCCCAGGATGTCTTTCGAAAGAGTAGGGGTGTAACCCCGGCATCCTGGCCAAATTTGCCCAGTGGCCTCTGTCCATCATGGCCTCCTAATCCTCCTCATATACTGATTGGCTTCATCACTGTCTCCTCTCCACCAGTAAGCTGGTGTGTGGTGGGCGTTCTGGCGCAATATGGCTGCCGTCGCATCATCCAGGTGGATGCTGCACATTGGTGGTGGTTGAGGAGATTCCCCCCTTCTATGTAAAGCGCTTTGAGTGTCGAGAAAAGCGCTATATAAATGTAATGAATTATAAATGTAATGAATCATTATTATTATTATTATAAAAGTGCATCTGTCCATCATAAAAGTGCATCTATCCATCATAAAAGTGCATCTGTCCATCATAAAAGTGCATCTATCCATCATAAAAAGTGCATCTATCCATCATAAAAGTCCATCATAAGTCCATCATCTATCCATCATAAAGTGCATCTGTCCATCATAAAAGTGCATCTGTCCATCATATAAGTGCATCTGTCCATCATAAAAGTGCATCTGTCCATCATAAAAGTGCGTCTATCCATCATAAAAGTGCATCTGTCCATCATAAAAGTGCATCTATCCATCATAAAAGTGCATCTGTCCATCATAAAAGTGCATCTATCCATCATAAAAGTGCATCTGTCCATCATAAAAGTGCATCTGTCCATCATAAAAGTGCATCTGTCCATCATAAAAGTGCGTCTATCCATCATAAAAGTGCATCTGTCCATCATAAAAGTGCATCTGTCCATCATATAAGTGCATCTGTCCATCATAAAAGTGCATCTATCCATCATAAAAGTGCATCTGTCCATCATAAAAGTGCATCTGTCCATCATAAAAGTGCGTCTATCCATCATAAAAGTGCATCTGTCCATCATAAACGTGCGTCTATCCATCATAAAAGTGCATCTGTCCATCATAAAAGTGCATCTGTCCATCATATAAGTGCATCTGTCCATCATAAAAGTGCATCTATCCATCATAAAAGTGCATCTGTCCATCATAAAAGTGCATCTGTCCATCATAAAAGTGCGTCTATCCATCATAAAAGTGCATCTATCCATCATAAAGTGCATCTGTCCATCATAAAAGTGCATCTATCCATCATAAAAGTGCATCTATCCATCATAAAAGTGCATCTGTCCATCATAAAAGTGCATCTGTCCATCATAAAAGTGCGTCTATCCATCATAAAAGTGCGTCTATCCATCATAAAAGTGCATCTGTCCATCATATAAGTGCATCTGTCCATCATAAAAGTGCATCTATCCATCATAAAAGTGCATCTATCCATCATAAAAGTGCATCTATCCATGATAAAAGTGCATCTGTCCATCATAAAAGTGCGTCTATCCATCATAAAAGTGCATCTGTCCATCATATAAGTGCATCTGTCCATCATAAAAGTGCATCTGTCCATCATAAAAGTGCGTCTATCCATCATATAAGTGCATCTGTCCATCATAAAAGTGCATCTATCCATCATAAAAGTGCATCTATCCATCATAAAAGTGCATCTGTCCATCATAAAAGTGCATCTGTCCATCATAAAAGTGCGTCTATCCATCATAAAAGTGCATCTGTCCATCATAAAAGTGCATCTATCCATCATATAAGTGCATCTGTCCATCATATAAGTGCATCTGTCCATCATAAAAGTGCATCTGTCCATCATAAAAGTGCATCTATCCATCATAAAAGTGCGTCTATCCATCATAAAAGTGCATCTATCCATCATAAAAGCATATCTATCCATCATAAAAGTGCATCTATCCATCATAAAAGTGCGTCTATCCATCATAAAAGTGCATCTATCCATCATAAAAGTGCATCTATCCATCATAAAAGTGCATCTGTCCATCATAAAAGTGCATCTGTCCATCATAAAAGTGCTCCACAGAGTCCAATATTAAATAAAGGCCTTCTGAAGTGAAGCGATGCCTTCATGCAAGAAAAATATCCATATTTCAAACCTTATTGACTAAAATAACTAGCTTCCGGCAGACGACGCTTTGATGGACTTCAAAACAGAGACAACCATTCACTGCCATTATAAAGCTTGAAAGGGATTGTATTCTCTTGTATTCGTCTGAAAGCAGAATGTCACCTAGGATGGCTGAACTATCCCTTTAAACGACTCTGGGGTGTGTTTCTCAAAAGCATCGTTAGCCAACTATGTTCTCAATTTCTGTCGTTATCAGGCAGTTCAACGAGTCCGTGTTTCCCGAAACCAGAACAATCGCAATCAGCATCGCAAAGTTGTGTGTTTGGAATGACAGATCTCGACCTGTGGTTAGACGAAGAGTTTCTTGTTTGCATGACATGTGGACTTAATAAATCATTATCTTGAGGAAAATAATCAAGCTGACATTCAGTACAATCTATATGTTTTATTTAGAATACATAATGTAATTTACGTCTTTTAGTTTGTCAAGAGATTTAAAGCGTTGTTTTTGAAGAGTGCGCATGTGCGAACAAGCTTGAATCTGGAAATAAAGCAAAATAACTGTGCGTTGACCTTAAAAACTGAAATGGTATTTTTTGTGTATTTTATTGTACTAATTAATTTGTTATATTGTGAATGATTTCCTCCTGGGCTTTTATTTTGAAATAGCGATCTAATAGCGATATGACATGTTCAGAGTGCAACAGAGAAAGGAAAACATCACAGCACAGCTTACAAATGCGATCTTCTAACAGTTTAGCCTTGGAAAACATTTGACTGTAAGTATTTAACAACTTTATTCTGCTATAATTAATTTATGATTGTGTAATAATAATAATACTACGTAATAAGTGACTGAATATTGAAACGAACTTTTCTGAAATGAGAGCAAACAGTTGACCGTTATCCAACAGTATTATTGTATTTGTTTTCCTGTAATATGTTTACATATTTTATTTTTTGTATTTCAGTTTTACAGTAAAGAATAATCACCAAGAAAAATTACGCCTTGGTACTTTCTATGAGGGCAAAATTAGAAATAGTCCTCAGATGCCATGTCTGCAATTTATATCAAAATATCTAGCATTAATTCGATCTCAAACACTTTTATTAAAATAAGTTATTACTCCACCACCTGCGTGACATCATTAACCAACGTGATTGAACGACCAATTTGCGAAAATATGGTTTGGGGAAACAGTCGTGATTAGCTAGTTGATTTCTTCAACGATGCATCTTACTATGATTGTGAAGCAGTGAGTTACGGCGACACACCCCTGATTGGCCATTGCATTCACATAAGACACAACAGACACAACATGTGTGAAATTATCCACACTAACAGAGGAAGATCAGGGACGATTAATTAACGATCCTGTCAATGATATACTGTAATAAAAGAAGGCTCACATCAACACCAGTGCTTTTTTGTAGAAAGATTGCAAAAAAAGATGTACTTAGTATTTACTTTTTGTTTTTTTTAGTATACTTTTTGTTTTACAATGTAAATATAATTTTTAAAACATTTTTAAATCAAGATACATTTACTTGAGAAGCAAAATGACACGATAAAGTCTTGATTTCTGAAACAATTATCAAAATTAAGATTTTATGCTTAATAAATAAAATATATAGTATAGCAAAAATGCATAAAATATCAGTGTTATTAACATTAACTAAAACCATACAAAAAAGTTTTGTTAATTGAAATATGATTTATATATAGTATATTGAAATTGTATTTATCAAATTATGATTTATAGTATATATCAAAACTACCTCTAAATACTTCAACAGTATTTGATTTCTACTAAATCAACATGTTGGTCATCAAGGCGTCTGACCTGCAGAAAGTCCAGGCACTCTTTAATATCCTGGATCTGGTGCTGGTAGTCTTGGATCATCTTCTCCACCTTCTTGCGGTCGGTGTTGGAGTGAAGCGTGTCTGTGATGTTGGCGGAGGCCGAGGTCACGCCACCAGCCGTCGCCACACCGATGCCCACCGCCGTCACGATGAGGGACGTCCCGAAGGTGAAGGGCGCCAGAACCAGGCCGGTGATGGTGGTGATGCTCCCGGCTACGCTAGCCACCCCTCCGCCGACGCTAGCGGTCACCGTCTTCTTGTGGAAAGTGTCGGCCGCGTCCGCTAAAGCCAGGAGCTCCAGTATCCGCTGATGCAGAGACGCCTCCCGCTGGCTCACCAGGTGAACGAATAACTTGGCGGCCATGAAGACCCGGTTAGCAACCGCTTCGATCGCTCTGGTAGACAGAGAGCTATTTTACTTACTGTAACTAACTGACTTTTACTTAAGGCTACAATATGTAAGTTTTTGTAATAAAAATCCAAAAATCACTTGCACAGTGTGCATCATTTCCTGCAGTTGTGTACTTACAATATCCCAAAAGTTCCTAAAGATTTTTAATTTCAGAGAAATTCCACTTTTAACTAATGTCTCGTCACTGTTCACTTGTCGCCTGTCAATGACGTAATATCCTCGTTATCCCTGGTTTCCTCTCGTACTGCCATAGTAACCATGGCGACAGACGTATATATATATATATATATACAGTATATTATAAAAAACTTTATTTAATTTCAGTTAATGTTTGTTTCATTTCATTTAACAAAAAAGTTTTAGTAGTTTTAGTTTCATGTAACAATAATAACCCTGGTTTAAATATAATAAAATACATCACATTAACACTTAAAGAAGGGTCGTTTTTTTCTTATAAAATGTGATATTATAATACATCTTTCTCACCGTTCTCCATCTTCTTCAGTAAACTGTTTCGACTCGTTCCATTCGCCCCAACCTGACGAATAAAACAAGATCAAATACAAGTCAAACGTTCTTAAAACACGCCTGAACTTTAAAGAAAATACCTTCCACTGTTCTCCACCAATCCAGCAAACCCTCTTCATCCTGTCAATGGAAGACGCACTCAGTTCTCTGCCAGCAAACATGCTCAAAAAACACTAGCAATCGAGGACTAAACCTGAGTTTACACATACGTCTTCATCGTCCAGAGGATTCCCGCCACTGGAGCCGACAGCAGTCTGAACTTCAGCAGAGCGGATCTGGACATCACACACACACACACACACACACACACACACACACACACACACACACACACACACACAGTGTTGATCCCGGATTCGCACAAAACACTGATGCATCAACTTTTCAACAACAATGCAAACTTCTGCAGTAAAACATGGAAGATGTGAATTTTACTGAAGAGTTTTTGCATGTAAATGAAAACAATAACAGCCACTGAAGCTCCAGCTCAAATATGATTATGTATGTTAGTCATATTAACTAACTAACCAACTAAGGAACCAACTAATAATCAACTAACTATCTAAGCAACTAACTAACTAACTAACTAATATCTAAGCAACTAAGTAACCAACTTAAGTAACCAACTAACTAACTTACTAACTAACTAACTAACTAACTAATCAACTAAGTAACCAACTAACTAATCAACTAGGGAACCAACTAATAATCATCAAACTATCTAAGCAACTAAAGGTCCTTTCACACTGGACACGATTTTGACGCACGAATAATTCGCGCAATGGTTTTATTTTTTGATCAGCTGTTTGTGTAATGAGCGCTTCCACACCGAACGCGAATGTGCTGCGGCGAAAACTTTAATTTTTTTCGCTTCGATGTCGATTTTTTTTTTTACTTTTGCGGCGACAGAAAAGGCTTCAGCCAATCATATACTACAAGGACAATGATTGTGTGGCGTGGCATTGCCAACCAACTCGGTTATCACAACTGTGAGTATGTTGTGTGACAGTTTTCGTCGTTGTATAGTCCTGTGCTGTGTTGGCTAGAAGGCTAAACTACATTTGGGATAGAAAGCTAATCGTCAAAGATAGAGATAGAGACCGTGTTTACGCAGCTCATGTGATGGGTTTTGACGCAAACTATTCGCTTTTTCGTTACGCATCCGGTGTGAAAGGGCCTTAAGTAACCCAACTAACTAACTAACTAACTAACTAACTAACTAACTAACTAACTAACTAACTAAGTAATCAACTAAGTAACCAGCTAAATAACTAAGTAACCAACTAAGGAACCAACTAATAATCAACTAACTATTTAAGCAGCTAACTAGCTAACTAACTAACTAACTAACTAATCAACTAATAATCAACTAAGTAATCAACTAAGTAACCAACCAACTAACTAAAAATATATCTATATACTGTAGAGTCAAACACATTACATTTATTAATAACCAGTGTTGTGCAAGTTACTTCCAAACTGTAATACATTATACATTACTTGTTACTGTTATTTAAAAGTAATTCTTTACCTTACAATATTACTGTCTCAGAATTGTAATGCGTTACATTACTCCTGTATTACTTTTGAGTTACTTTCACCAAAATAACTACAGAAGTAGAACTTAACATTCTAAAATGCCTAGGGCTATAAAGATATGTGATATGAAACCGCGACACTCAGATCCACGAACCTGTGTCACGGTGCGCGGTGTGAGAAGGCAGAACTTCCCCTTCCAACTCCCAGAGTTATCCTTCCCGTCCAGATCCAAAGCTACCACATCTTTGAATTACTATTAGTATTATTCGAAATTAACATTCTAAAATACGTGCCTACACCACAAAACTAGTTGAGAATAAATTATTTAAAATTGGGCAATTCCAGCGTTATGGACATGACATTTGCAGTAAAAACTTGAAATATAAATTCTCAGAAAATGCATTTAATACCAATATATTGAAACGACTGTTTATATATCCATAGGCTACTCCCTTAATAAAGGAGTCCAGATATTAGAAAAATATCAGTCTACACACATGCGTTTTCTATTTAATATGAGGGAAATAGACATGCATGCATGCGTGACACAAAAATCTTTAACTTTTAGGTAGCAAAACATTTTTTAGTAATTCTGTGAATTACACTAAGCAAACCAAAAGTAATACTACCCACCGGATGAAGAAGGGTTGGCTCTCCACAGAACATAATATATTCATTTTATTTTATTTTTCGTGTTCGCATTTATGAGGAAAAAACGATGTTACGGACGTGTCAGTTCTCCTTTACGGACGTGAACGCTCTGAAAGCGGCACTAAAAGACTGCTTTAAAACCTTCACAGGGACCTCAAACAGAAAGCACAAAGCCTGTCTTTAAATTTAATTTTGTTTTGTATTAATTGTATCTTAATTTTAATCAATGTTTCATCAACCAATTGCCTGGATTTAATAAATAAGATATAGTAGACAAGAGCTCATCAGGACACGGAGGCGCCGGCGCGTGAACTGAAGCGCGTCTCATAAATGAACTGAAACTCAGCGCCTACTTGCCTCACTGTCAGACATGTCTATTTTTAAACAGAACAATTCAAAACGAAAGAAAACAGACTGCTCTCTGGTTAGAAAGAAAACACAGAACAAACAGAGTAACGCGCATACGTCCATCCCGTGAATGAGTCTTCTTCTACCATATTCTCCCATTAACCGCTTTTCCACTGGCCAACGCGAGCACAGAGAATGAAATCATGCCTCGCGGCACTCCTGTAAAACCTGCCCTAAACACGCTTTTACTGGACTATGTCACACAATACAAAGGTACACCAGCAAGAGGTGTAACCAGATGAATGAAATAAATCGCCATACAAATATATCAGAAGCTGTCATTTAGTCGTTATTTACAAACTTGGACACCACACGCGGCTATTGACTGACCACGAACAGGTAATAACTTATACTTGTATTTTTCATTCGTTAATGTCTCGCGGTCTGACTGTTTTTTTTTTGTTTTTTTTTGAACAATTAAATTTTGGGCTAAAAGTATGTTGTAACGCAAGCGTTACTGAACATGTACAGAGTAAAATATTACTGAAAATTGATTAGTAATGCCTTACACTACTGCGTTAAAACAAAAATAAGTTACTGTAATACATTACTTTTGTAACGCGTTACTCCCAACACTGTAATAATAACTGATTAAATGTTGAAGTACACGTTTGCTGCTATATATGAGTTTTTATTTTTTATATATTCCGTTTTCATTTTAGTAAAAGTTTCAGTCATTTTTTGTAATTTTAAATAATACTTTAAAAAAATGTCCATGAAGTTTTTGAATGGTTTTGTTCTAGTTTTATCATTAATACAATCATATTTCCAAAATATAAAATATTAATGAATAACATTACAATTCTGATTATGAATTTTCTCGCATCAGTGAAGAGATATTCAAATATTGTGATGCATCTGAATCAAAATAATACACAAGACTCATATATTATGAACTATACTATAGCCATGAAGTCATATACGTCATCTATAAGTCATGAAGATATTAAGATATTATAAACATCATGATTTTCTGTAGAGCTGCTTTCAAACAGTGTGTGTAACTGTGTAAATCTGACATCTGGATGTAAATAAAGCAGATTTCACACTGATAAAATCAGCTCATCTGATTATGAGTCAAACAGGAGAGAAGGGAGAGTGTTTATATAGATGATATGATAAAGTGTCACGCATGTGCACATGAACAGATGAAACACACACCTGTGTGTCCAAACACTCTCCGTCTGTGGAGGATGAAGCCGCCTCTCCGTCACACACCTGCAGAGTGAGCAAAATAACTTCATACAGCAAAACAAGCACATGATTTTACCCATGTAAAGCCAGACATATCAAATAATCGTCAGATTTTTTTTTTTTTTTTTTTTTATGGAACCATTTATTGAACCTTTAAACAAAATATTGTAAAAAATGTTTTGCATATGTGCTTTTAGTTGAGTATCATACGTGATGCCTCAGGCTTTGATGGCTCATAATGAGATTATGGAGAAGAAACAGCTCAACGTCAGCAAACATATACAGATGCTGCAGATGCTGACATTCGGATGCTCGTAAATCAATGAGATCTTCCAGCAGATACTTACATAAAACGCATATAATTATCAATATCTGCCAATAATATAGTCTTAGTAAGATGATATTTAAATGCTTAGTTTTATGATCAAAGCTCTGTAGTTTTAAAACATAT